>NW_026894176.1:0-176371 GCF_032452875.1 Bos javanicus
TCAGTGCATGATATGCGTGATCAGTGCATGATCAGTCATGTAGATCACGTGTGTGATCAGCCATGATCAGTGCACGCCGATATCCACGTTGATCAGGGTGCGCGTGCAACTGCAGTGATCAGTGCATGATAGCCACGGGATCAGTGCATGATCCCAGTCACGTGATACATGTGTGATCAGCCACGTGATCAGTGCATGATGGGCCACGTGATCAGTGCAGGATCAATTCGTGATCAGTGCATGATCAGTCCACGTGATCCGTACAGCAGTTTTCGTGATGTTGCATGATCAGCCACGTGAGCAGAGCATGATAGCCACGTGATCAGTGCATGATCAGTCACGCGTGATCAGTGCACGATCAGTCCACGTGAACAGTGCATGATCAGTCACGTGATCATGATCAGTCGTGACCAGTACATGGAGGTACGTGATCATTCCATGATCGAGCCACGTGAGCAGTGCATGATAGCCACGTGATGTGTGCATGAGTTACGTGAGGCAGAGTATGATCAGCCACGTGATCAGTGCATGAGTGCCACGTGATCAGTGCATGATATGTCGCGTGACAGGTGTGTGATCAGCCACGTGAACAGTGCATGTTCAGCCACGTGATCAGTGCATGATAGCACGTGATCAGTGCATGATCAGTTACGTAAGCAGTGTATGATCAGCCACGTGATCAGTGCATGGTCGACTACGTGAACAGTGTATGATCAGCCGCGTGATCAGTGCATGATATCCAAGTGATCAGTGCATGATCATCGCGTGATCAGTGTATGATCAGCCACGTGAACAGTGCATGCTCAGTCACGTGATCTGGGCCTGCTGAGCTGCGTGATTACTGTCTGCTCATCTGCTTGACAATTGCCAGCTGAGCTGCACGATTCCTGCCTATCATCTGCTTGACAATTGCCAGCTGTGCTGCGTAATTCCTGCCTGCTCAGCTGCTTGATTGTTGCCAGCTGGGCAGCATGATTCCTCACACCTGAGTTCCATGATTATTGCCTGCTGACTGTTTGATTCGTGCCTACTCAGCTCTTTGTTTATTGCCTCCAGAGGCACATGATCAGTGTATGATAGCAAACATGATCAGCGCATGATCAGTCACATGATCAGCGCCATTAAGTCACGTGATCACTACATGATAGTCATGTGATCAGTCCATGCTCAGTCACGGTATCAGTGCATGATCAGCCACGTGATCAGTGCATGATCTGTCACAAGATTAGTGTATGATCATCCACGTGATCAGTGCACGGGCAGTCATGTGATCAGTGCATGATATAGACGTGAACAGTGCATGATCAGTCACGTGATCAGTGCATGATAGCCACGTGATCAGTGCATGATCAGTCACCTGATGGGTGTATGATCATTCACGTGACCTGTACATGGTAGCTACATGATCATTGCATGATCAGCCACGTGACAAGTAGTTCATGATAGCCACGTGATCACTGCATGATCAGTCACGTGATCAGTGCATGATCAGTCATGTGACCAGTACATGGTAGCTGCGTGATCATGGCATGATCAGCCATGGCAGTGCATGATAGCCACGTGATCAGTGCATGATCAGACACCTGAGATCAGGGCATGATCAGTCACGTGATCAGTGCATGATCAGCCACGTGATCAGTGCATGACAGCGCGTGATCAGTGTATGTCCAGCCAAGTGATCAGTGCATGATAGCCACGTGATCAGTGCATGCCAGTCATGCGTGATCAGTGCAGTCAGTTATCATGATCAGTGCATGATCAGCCACATGATCAATGCATGATCAGTGCGTGATCAGTACGCATGATCGTCAGTGACCAGTACATGTTACGTGATCGTTGCCTGATCAGCCACGTGATCAGTGCATGATAGCCACGTGATCAGTGCATGATAGCCATGATCAGTGCATGATCAGTCATGTGATACGTGTGTGATCAGCCGTGATCAGTGCATGATATCTCGCGTGATCAGTGCATGACAGCGTGATCAGTGCATGAGAGCCGCGGGATCAGTGCATGATCAGTCACGTGATAGTGTGATCAGCACGTGATCAGTGCATGATGAGCCACGTGATCAGTGCAGGATCAATTACGTGATCAGTGCATGATCAGTCACGTGACCAGTACATGGTTTGCCGTGATCGTTGCATGATCAGCCGTGAGCAGAGCATGATAGCCGTGGTCAGTGCATGATCAGTCACGTGATCAGTACATGATCAGTCACGTGAACAGTGCATGATCGTTCGTGATCTTTGCATGATCAGTCACGTTACCAGTATATGGTTGCTACGTGATCATTCCATGCCGAGCGCCACGTGAGCAGTGCATGATAGCCACGTGATGTGTGCATGAGTTACGTGAGCAAGTATGATCAACCACGTGATCAGTGCATGAGTGCCACGTGATCAGTGCATGAATGTATCACGTGACAGGTGTGTGATCAGCGTGAACAGTGCATGTTCAGCCACGTGATCAGTGCATGATAGCCACGTGATCAGTGCATGATCGGTTACGTGAGCAGTGTATGATCAGCCACGTGATCAGTGCATGGTCAGACACGTGAACAGTGTATGATCAGCCACGTGATCAGTGCATGATATCCAGTGATCAGTGCATGATCATCACGTGATCAGTGTATGATCAGCCACGTGAGCAGTGCATGCTCAGTCACGTGATCTGGGCCTGCTGAGCTGCGTGATTACTGTCTGCTCATCTGCTTGACAATTGCCAGCTGAGCTGCACGATTCCTGCCTGTCATCTGCTTGACAGTGCCAGCTGTGCTGCGTAATTCCTGCCTGCTCAGCTGCTTGATTATTGCCAGCTGAGCAGCATGATTCCTCACCTGAGTTCCATGATTATTGCCTGCTGACTGTTTGATTCGTGCCTACTCAGCTCTTTGTTTATTGCCTCCAGAGGCACATGATCAGTGTATGATAGCAAACATGATCATGATCAGTCACATGATCAGCGCCATTAAGTCACGTGATCACTACATGATAGTCATGTGATCAGTCCATGCTCAGTCACGGTATCAGTGCATGATCAGCCACGTGATCAGTGCATGATCTGTCACAAGATTAGTGTATGATCATCACGTGATCAGTGCATGACGGGCATATGTGATCAGTGCATGATATAGGCGTGAACAGTGCATGATCAGTCTCGTGATCAGTGCATGATAGCCACGTGATCAGTGCATGATCAGTCACCTGATGGGGTGTGATCATTCACGTGACCTGTACATGGTAGCTACATGATCATTGCATGATCAGCCACGTGATAGTTCATGATAGCCACGTGTCACTGCATGATCAGTCACGTGATCAGTGCACGTCAGTCATGTGACCAGTACATGGTTAGCTGCGTGATCATGGCATGATCAGCCACGTGAGCAGTGCATGATAGCCACGTGATCAGTGCATGATCAACAGAATCAGTGCGCCATCAGACCAGAGATCAGTGCATGATCAGTCACGTGATCAGTGCATGATCAGCCACGTGATCAGTGCATGACCAGGCGGTGATCAGTGTATGATCCAGCCAAGTGATCAGTGCATGAGTAGCCGTGATCAGTGCATGATCAGTCACGTGATCAGTGCATGATCAGTTATGTGATCAGTGTATGATCAGCCACGTGATCAGTGCATGATCAGACATGATCAGTGCATGATCAATTACGTGATCAGTGCAGTCGTTAGTGACCTCATGAGGCACAGCTCACGTGATCTTGCCTGATAGCCGTGATCAGTGCATGATAGCCACGTGATCAGTGCATGATAGCCCACGTGATCAGTGCATGATCAGTCATGTGATACGTGTGTGATCAGCCACATGATCAGTGCATGATATCCACGTGATCAGTGCATGACAGCCGTGATCAGTGCATGAGAGCCACGGGATCAGTGCATGATCAGTCCGTGATACATGTGTGATCAGCCACGTGATCAGTGCATGATGAGCCACGTGATCAGTGCAGGATCAATTCGTGATCAGTGCATGATCAGTCGCGTGACCAGTACATGGTTGCTACGTGATCGTTGCATGATCAGCCACGTGAGCAGAGCATGATAGCCACGTGGTCAGTGCATGATCAGTCGCGTGATCAGTACATGATCAGTCACGTGAACAGTGCATGATCATTGCAGTGATCTTTGCATGATCAGTCACGCGTTACCGTATATGGTTGCTACGTGATCATTCCATAACGAGCCACGTGAGCAGTGCATGATAACCGTGATGTGTGCATGATTCGTGAGCAGAGTATGATCAGCCACGTGATCAGTGCATGAGTGCCACGTGATCAGTGCATGATATGTCACGTGACAGTGTGTGATCAGCCACGCAGTGAACAGTGCATGTTCAGCCACGTGATCAGTGCATGATAGCCACGTGATCAGTGCATGATCAGTTACGTGAGCAGTGTATGATCAGCCACGTGATCAGTGCATGGTCAGACCACGTGAACAGTGTATGATCAGCCACGTGATCAGTGCATGATATCCAAGTGATCAGTGCATGATCATCACGTGATCAGTGTATGATCAGCCACGTGAACAGTGCATGCTCAGTCACGTGATCTGGGCCTGCTGAGCTGCGTGATTACTGTCTGCTCATCATGCTTGACAATTGCCAGCTGTGCTGTAATTCCTGCCTGCTCAGCTGCTTGATTATTGCCAGCTGAGCAGCATGATTCCTCACACCTGAGTTCCATGATTATTGCCTGCTGACTGTTTGATTCGTGCCTACTCAGCTCTTTGTTTACCTCCAGAGGCACATGATCAGTGTATGATAGCAAACATGATCAGCGCATGATCAGTCACATGATCAGCGCCATTAAGTCACGTGATCACTACATGATAGTCATGTGATCAGTCCATGCTCAGTCGCGGTATCAGTGCATGATCAGCCACGTGATCAGTGCATGATCTGTCACAAGATTAGTGTATGATCATCCACGTGATCAGTGCACGGGCGGTCATGTGATCAGTGCATGATAGACGTGAACAGTGCATGATCAGTCTCGTGATCCGTGCATGATAGCCACGTGATCAGTGCATGATCAGTCACCTGATGGTGTATGATCATTCACGTGACCTGTACATGGTCAGCTACATGATCAGTTGCATGATCAGCACGTGAGTAGTTCATGATAGCCACGTGATCACTGCATGTCAGTCGATCCACGTGATCAGTGCATGATCATCATGTGACCAGTACATGGTAGCTACGTGATCATGGCATGATCAGCCGTGAGCAGTGCATGATAGCCGTGATCAGTGCATGATCAGACGAGATCAGTGCATGATCAGTCACGTGATCAGTGCATGATCAGCCACGTGATCAGTGCATGACCAGGCGCGTGATCAGTGTATGTCCAGCCAAGTGATCAGTGCATGATAGCCGTGATCAGTGCATGATCAGTCCACGTGATCAGTGCATGATCAGTTATGTGATCAGTGTGATCAGCCGTGATCAGTGCATGTCAACCGATCAGTGCATGATCAATTACGTGATCGGTGCATGATCAATCACGTGACCAGTACATGGTAGCTACGTGATCATTGCCTGATCAGCCACGTGATCAGTGCATGATAGCCGCGTGATCGGTGCATGATAGCCACGTGATCAGTGCATGATCAGTCATGTGATACGTGTGTGATCAGCCACGTGATCAGTGCATGATATCCACGTGATCAGTGCATGACAGCCACGTGATCAGTGCATGAGAGCCCCGGGATCAGTGCATGATCAGTCACGTGATACATGTGCGATCAGCCACGTGATCAGTGCATGATGAGCCACGTGATCAGTGCAGGATCAATTACGTGATCAGTGCATGATCAGTCGTGACCAGTACATGGTTGCTACGTGATCGTTGCATGATCAGCCACGTGAGCAGAGCATGATAGCCATGGTCAGTGCATGATCAGTCACGTGATCAGTACATGATCAGTCACGTGAACAGTGCATGATCATTCACGTGATCTTGCATGATCAGTCACGTTACCAGTATATGGTTGCTACGTGATCATTCCATGTCGAGCCACGTGAGCAGTGCATGATAGCCACGTGATGTGTGCATGAGTTACGTGAGCAGAGTATGATCAGCCACGTGATCAGTGCATGAGTGCCACGTGATCAGTGCATGATATGTCACGTGACAGGTGTGTGATCAGCCACGTGAACAGTGCATGTTCAACCACGTGATCAGTGCATGATAGCCACGTGATCAGTGCATGATCAGTTACGTGAGCAGTGTATGATCAGCCACGTGATCAGTGCATGGTCAGACCGTGAACAGTGTATGATCAGCCACGTGATCAGTGCATGATATCCAAGTGATCAGTGCATGATCATCACGTGATCAGTGTATGATCAGCCACGTGAACAGTGCATGCTCAGTCACGTGATCTGGGCCTGCTGAGCTGCGTGATTACTGTCTGCTCATCTGCTTGACAATTGCCAGCTGAGCTGCACGATTCCTGCCTGTCATCTGCTTGACAATTGCCAGCTGTGCTGCGTAATTCCTGCCTGCTCAGCTGCTTGATTATTGCCAGCTGAGCAGCATGATTCCTCACACCTGAGTTCCATGATTATTGCCTGCTGACTGTTTGATTCGTGCCTACTCAGCTCTTTGTTTATTGCCTCCAGAGGCACATGATCAGTGTATGATAGCAAACATGATCAGCGCATGATCAGTCACATGATCAGCGCCATTAAGTCACGTGATCACTACATGATAGTCATGTGATCAGTCCATGCTCAGTCACGGTATCAGTGCATGATCAGCCACGTGATCAGTGCATGATCTGTCACAAGATTAGTGTATGATCATCCACGTGATCAGTGCATGATGTGATCAGTGCATGATATAGACGAACAGTGCATGATCAGTCTCGTGATCAGTGCATGATAGCCACGTGATCAGTGCATGATCAGTCACCTGATGGGTGTATGATCATTCACGTGACCTGCATGGTAGCTACGTGATCATTGCATGATCAGCCACGTGAGTAGTTCATGATAGCCACGTGATCACTGCATGATCAGTCACGTGATCAGTGCATGATCAGTCATGTGACCAGTACATGGTACTGCGTGATCATGGCATGATCAGCGTGAGCAGTGCATGACCACGTGATCATGCATGATCAGCCACGTGATCAGTGCATGATCAGACCACGAGATCAGTGCATGATCAGTCACGTGATCAGTGCATGATCAGCCACGTGATCAGTGCATGACCAGCGTGATCAGTGTATGTCCAGCCAAGTGATCAGTGCATGATAGCCACGTGATCAGTGCATGATCATCACGTGATCAGTGCATGATCAGTTATGTGATCAGTGTATGATCGACCACGTGATCAGTGCATGATCAACCACATGATCAGTGCATGATCAGTGCGTGCTCAGTGCATGATCAGTCGTGACCAGTACATGATAGCCTCAGTCATTGCCTGATCAGCCACGTGATCAGTGCATGATAGCCACGTGATCAGTGCATGATAGCCACGTGATCAGTGCATGATCAGTCATGTGATACGTGTGTGATCAGCCACATGATCAGTGCATGATATCCACGTGATCAGTGCATGACAACCACGTGATCAGTGCATGCAAACCACGGGATCAGTGCATGATCAGTCCGTGATACAGTGTGATCAGCCACGTGATCAGTGCATGATGAGCCACGTGATCAGTGCAGGATCAATTACGTGATCAGTGCATGATCAGTCCGTGACCAGTACATGGTTGCTACGTGATCGGTGCATGATCAGCCACGTGAGCGCATGATAGCGTGGTCAGTGTGATCAGTCACGTGATCAGTATGTGATCAGTCACGTGAACAGTGCATGATCATTTGCGTGATCTGCATGATCATCCGTTACCAGTATATGGTTGCTACGTGATCATTCCGTGACGAGCCACGTGAGCAGTGCATGATAGCCACGTGATGTGTGCATGAGTTACATTGAGCGAGTATGATCAGCTGATCAGTGCATGATTGCCACGTGATCAGTGCATGATCATCACGTGACAGTGTGTGATCAGCCACGTGAACAGTGCATGTTCAGCGTGATCAGTGCATGATAGCCACGTGATCAGTGCATGATCAGTTACGTGAGCAGTGTATGATCAGCCACGTGATCAGTGCATGGTCAGACACGTGAACAGTGTATGATCAGCCACGTGATCAGTGCATGATCATCCAAGTGATCAGTGCATGATCATCACGTGATCAGTGCATGATCAGTCACGTGATCAGTGTGATCAGCCACGTGATCAGTGCATGATCAGTCATGTGATCAGTGCATGATATGACGTGAACAGTGCATGATCAGTCATTGATCAGTGCATGATAGCCACGTGATCAGTGCATGATCAGTCACCTGATGGGTGTATGATCATTCACGTGACCTGTACATGTAGCTACATGATCATTGCATGATCAGCCACGTGATAGTTCATGATAGCCACGTGATCACTGCATGATCCAGTCACGTGATCAGTGCATGATCAGTCATGTGACAGTACATGGTAGCTGCGTGATCATGGCATGATCAGCCACGTGCAGTGCATGATAGCCACGTGATCAGTGCATGATCAGTCACGTGATCAGTGCATGATCAGTCACGTGATCAGTGCATGATCAGCACGTGATCAGTGCATGATCAGTCACGTGATCAGTGTATGATCAGCCACGTGATCAGTGCATGATAGCCACGTGATCAGTGCATGATCAGTCACGTGATCAGTGCATGATCAGTTACGTGATCAGTGTATGATCAGCCACGTGATCAGTGCATGATCAGCCACGTGATCAGTGCATGATCAGTCACGTGATCAGTGCATGATCAGTCACGTGATCAGTGCATGAGTAGCCACGTGATCATTGCATGATCAGCCACGTGATCAGTGCATGATCAGCCACGTGATCAGTGCATGATAGCCACGTGATCAGTGCATGATCAGTCACGTGATCGTGTGATCAGCCACGTGGTCATGATCATCACGTGATCAGTGCATGATCAGCCACGTGATCAGTGCATGATACACGTGATCAGTGCATGATCAGTCACGTGATCAGTGTGTGATCAGCCACGTGATCAGTGCATGATCAGCCACGTGATCAGTGCAGGATCAATTCGTGATCAGTGCATGATCAGTCACGTGACCAGTGCATGACAGTCACGTGATCAGTGCATGATCAGCCACGTGATCAGTGCATGATAGCCACGTGATCAGTGCATGATCAGTCACGTGATCAGTGCATGATCAGTCACGTGATCAGTGCATGATCAGTCACGTGATCAGTGCATGATCAGCCACGTGATCAGTGCATTAGCCACGTGATCAGTGCATGATCAGTCACGTGATCAGTGCATGATCAGTCACGTGATCAGTGCATGATCAGCCACGTGATCAGTGCATGATCAGCCACATGATCAGTGCATGATCAGTGGTATCAGTGCATGTGATCAGTCACGTGATCAGTACATGGTAGCTATGATCATTGCATGATCAGCCACGTGATCAGTGCATGATAGCCACGTGATCAGTGCATGATAGCTACGTGATCAGTGCATGATCAGTCATGTGATATGTGTGTGATCAACCACATGATCAGTGCATGATATCCACGTGATCAGTGCATGATCAGCCACGTGATCAGTGCATGATAGCCACGTGATCAGTGCATGATCAGTCACGTGATCATGTGTGATCAGCCACGTGATCAGTGCATGATGAGCCACGTGATCAGTGCATGATCAATTACGTGATCAGTGCATGATCAGTCACGTGACCAGTACATGGTTGCTACGTGATCGTTGCATGATCAGCCACGTGAGCAGTGCATGATAGCCACGTGATCAGTGCATGATCAGTCACGTGATCAGTGCATGATCAGTCACGTGAACAGTGCATGATCATTTACGTGATCAGTGCATGATCAGTCACGTGACCAGTATATGGTAGCTACGTGATCATTGCATGACAGCCACGTGAGCAGTGCATGATAGCCACGTGATGTGTGCATGATGATTCGTGAGCAGAGTATGATCAGCCACGTGATCAGTGCATGAGTGCCACGTGATCAGTGCATGATATGTCACGTGACAGTGTGTGATCAGCCACGTGATCAGTGCATGATCAGCCACGTGATCAGTGCATGATATGCGTGATCAGTGCATGATCAGTCACGTGATCAGTATGATCAGCTGTGATCAGTGCATGATCAGCCACGTGATCATGCATGATCATGCCGTGATCAGTGCATGATCAGCCACGTGATCAGTGCATGATCAGTCACGTGATCAGTGCATGATCAGTCACGTGATCAGTGCATGATAGCTACGTGATCAGTGCATGATCAGCCACGTGATCAGTGCATGATAGCCGATCAGTGCATGATCATACGTGATCAGTGCATGATCATCATGTGATCAGTGCATGATCAGCCACGTGATCGGTGCATGATCAGCCAGTGATGGTGCGAGCCAGTCGTGATCAGTGTATGTCCAACCAGTGCATGATCAGCCACGTGATCAGTGCATGATCAGTCACGTGATCAGTGCATGATCAGTCACGTGATCAGTGCATGATCAGCCACGTGATCAGTGCATGATCAGCCACGTGATCAGTGCATGATCAGTGCGACATCAGGCATGATCAGTCACGTGATCAGTGCATGGTAGCTACGTGATGTGCATGATCAGCCACGTGATCAGTGCATGATAGCCGTGATCAGTGCATGATCAGCCACGTGATCAGTGCATGATCAGTGCGTGATCAGTGCATGATCAGTCGCATGATCATGCCAGGCCGTGATCAGTGCATGATAGCCACGTGATCAGTGCATGATCAGTCATGTGATCAGTGTGTGATCAGCCACGTGATCAGTGCATGATAGCCACGTGATCAGTGCATGAGAGCCACGTGATCAGTGCATGATCAGTCACGTGATACATGTGTGATCAGCCACGTGATCAGTGCATGATGAGCCACGTGATCAGTGCAGGATCAATTACGTGATCAGTGCATGATCAGTCACGTGACCAGTACATGGTTGCTACGTGATCGTTGCATGATCAGCCACGTGAGCAGTGCATGATAGCCACGTGATCAGTGCATGATCAGTCACGTGATCAGTGCATGATCAGTCACGTGAACAGTGCATGATCATTTACGTGATCTGTGCATGATCAGTCACGTGACCAGTATATGGTAGTACGTGATCATTCCATGACGAGCCACGTGAGCAGTGCATGATAGCCACGTGATGTGTGTGATCAGTTCACGTGAAGCAGTATGATCAGCCACGTGATCAGTGCATGAGTGCCACGTGATCAGTGCATGATATGTCACGTGACAGGTGTGTGATCAGCCACGTGAACAGTGCATGTTCAGCCACGTGATCAGTGCATGATGCCACGTGATCAGTGCATGATCAGTTACGTGAGCAGTGTATGATCAGCCACGTGATCAGTGCATGGTCAGAACCGTGAACAGTGTATGATCAGCGTGATCAGTGCATGATATCCAAGTGATCAGTGCATGATCATCACGTGATCAGTGTATGATCAGCCACGTGAACAGTGCATGCTCAGTCACGTGATCTGGGCCTGCTGAGCTGCGTGATTACTGTCTGCTCATCTGCTTGACAATTGCCAGCTGAGCTGCACGATTCCTGCCTGTCATCTGCTTGACAATTGCCAGCTGTGCTGCGTAATTCCTGCCTGCTCAGCTGCTTGATTATTGCCAGCTGAGCAGCATGATTCCTCACAGCTGAGTTCCATGATTATTGCCTGCTGACTGTTTGATTCGTGCCTACTCAGCTCTTTGTTTATTGCCTCCAGAGGCACATGATCAGTGTATGATAGCAAACATGATCAGTGCATGATCAGTCACATGATCAGCGCCATTAAGTCACGTGATCACTACATGATAGTCATGTGATCAGTCCATGCTCAGTCGCGGTATCAGTGCATGATCAGCCACGTGATCAGTGCATGATCTGTCACAAGATTAGTGTATGATCATCCACGTGATCAGTGCATGGAGTCATGTGATCAGTGCATGATATAGACGTGAACAGTGCATGATCAGTCAGGTGATCCGTGCATGATAGCCACGTGATCAGTGCATGATCAGTCACCTGATGGGTGTATGATCAGTCACGTGACCAGTACATGGTAGCTGTGATCATGCATGATGCAATGATCAGTGCATGATAGCCACGTGATCAGTGCATGATCAGTCACGAGATCAGTGCATGATCAGTCATGTGATCAGTGCATGATCAGCCACGTGATCAGTGCATGATCAGCCACGTGATCAGTGCATGATCAGCCACGTGATCAGTGCATGATCAATCACGTGATCGGTGCATGATCAGTCACGTGATCAGTGCATGATAGCCACGTGATCAGTGCCAGTCAGCCCGTGATCAGTGCATGATAGCCACGTGATCAGTGCATGATCAGTCACGTGATCAGTGCATGATCAGTCACGTGATCAGTGCATGATAGCTGCGTGATCATGCATGATCAGCCGTGATCAGTGCATGATAGCCACGTGATCAGTGCATGATCAGCCACGTGATCAGTGCATCAGTTGCGTGATCAGTGCATGATCACCACGTGATCAGTGCATGATCAGTCATTGATCAGTGTGATCAGCCACGTGATCAGTGCATGATCAGCCACGTGCAGTGGTGCATGCTCAGTCACGTGATCTGGGCCTGCTGATGCCATTGCGTCTGCTCATCTGCTTGACAATTGCCAGCTGAGCTGCACGATTCCTGCCTGTCATCTGCTTGACAATTGCCAGCTGTGCTGCGTAATTCCTGCCTGCTCAGCTGCATTATTGCCAGCTGAGCAGCATGATTCCTCACAGCTGAGTTCCATGTTATTGCCTGCTGCTGTTTGATTCGTGCCTACTCAGCTCTTTGTTTATTGCCTCCAGAGGCACATGATCAGTGTATGATAGCAAACATGATCAGCGCATGATCAGTCACATGATCAGCCATTAAGTCCATGAGTCCATGATAGTCATGTGATCAGTCCATGCTCAGTCACGGTATCAGTGCATGATCAGCACGTGATCAGTGCATGATCTGTCACAAGATTAGTGTATGATCATCACGTGATCAGTGCACGGGCAGTCATGTGATCAGTGCATGATATGACGTGAACAGTGCATGATCAGTCTCGTGATCAGTGCATGATAGCCACGTGATCAGTGCATGATCAGTCACCTGATGGGTGTATGATCATTCACGTGAGTTACATGGTAGCTACATGATCATTGCATGATCAGCCACGTGAGTAGTTCATGATAGCCATGCAGCCAGTCACTGCATGATCAGTCACGTGATCGTGCATGATCAGTCATGTGACCAGTACATGATAGCTGCGTGATCATGGCATGATCAGCCACGTGAGCAGTGCATGATAGCCACGTGATCAGTGCATGATCAGACACGAGATCATGTGTGATCAGTCACGTGATCAGTGCATGATGAGCACGTGATCAGTGCATGATCAATCACGTGATCAGTGCATGATCAGTCACGTGACCAGTACATGGTTGCTACGTGATCAGTGCATGATCAGCCACGTGATCAGTGCATGATAGTCACGTGATCAGTGCATGATCAGTCACGTGATCAGTGCATGATCAGCCACGTGATCAGTGCATGATCAATTACGTGATCAGTGCATGATCAGTCACGTGACCAGTACATGGTAGCTACGTGATCATTGCCTGATAAGCCACGTGATCAGTGCATGATAGCCACGTGATGTGTGCATGAGTTACGTCAGCAGGGTATGATCAGCCACGTGATCAGTGCATGATAGCCACGTGATCAGTGCATGATCAGTCATGTGATACGTGTGTGATCAGCCACGTGATCAGTGCATGTTCAGCCGTGATCAGTGCATGACAGCCACGTGATCAGTGCATGATCAGTTACGTGAGCAGTGTATGATCAGCCGTGATCAGTGCATGATCCGTCACGTGAACAGTGTATGATCAGCCACGTGATCAGTGCATGATCAGCCACGTGATCAGTGCAGGATCATTACGTGATCAGTGCATGATCAGTCACGTGACCAGTACATGCTCAGTCACGTGATCTGGGCCTGCTGAGCTGCGTGATTACTGTCTGCTCATCTGCTTGACAATTGCCAGCTGAGCTGCACGATTCCTGCCTGTCATCTGCTTGACAATTGCCAGCTGTGCTGCGTAATTCCTGCTCAGCTGCTTGATTATTGCCAGCTGAGCAGCATGATTCCTCACACCTGAGTTCCATGATTATTGCCTGCTGACTGTTTGATTCGTGCCTACTCAGCTCTTTGTTTATTGCCTCCAGAGGCACATGATCAGTGTATGATAGCAAACATGATCAGTGCATGATCAGTCACATGATCAGCGCCATTAAGTCACGTGATCACTACATGATAGTCACGTGATCAGTGCATGATCAGTCACGTGTCAGTGCATGATCAGTCACGTGATCAGTACATGATCTGTCACGTGATCAGTGCATGATCATCCACGTGATCAGTGCATGGCAGTCACGTGATCAGTGCATGATATAGACGTGATCAGTGCATGATCAGTCACGTGATCAGTGCATGATAGCCACGTGATCAGTGCATGATCAGTCACCTGATGGGTGTATGATCATTCACAGACCTGTACATGGTAGCTACGTGATCAGTGCATGATCAGCCACGTGATTAGTGCATGATAGCCACGTGATCAGTGCATGATCAGTCACGTGATCAGTGTATGATCAGCCACGTGACCAGTGCATGGTAGCCACGTGATCATGCATGATCAGCCACGTGATCAGTGCATGATAGCCACGTGATCAGTGCATGATCAGCCACGTGATCAGTGCATGATCAGACACGTGATCAGTGTATGATCAGCCACGTGATCAGTGCATGATCAGCCACGTGATCAGTGTGATCAGCCACGTGATCAGTGCATGATCAGCCACGTGATCAGTGCATGCTCAGTCACGTGATCTGGGCCTGCTGAGCTGCGTGATTACTGTCTGTCATCTGCTTGACAATTGCCAGCTGAGCTGCACGATTCCTGCCTGTCATCTGTGACAATTGCCAGCTGTGCTCGTAATTCCTGCCTGCTCAGCTGCTTGATTATTGCCAGCTGAGCAGCATGATTCCTCACAGCTGAGTTCCATGATTATTGCCTGCTGACTGTTTGATTCGTGCCTACTCAGCTCTTTGTTGCCTCCAGAGGCACATGATCAGTGTATGATAGCAAACATGATCAGCGCATGATCAGTCACATGATCAGCGCCATTAAGTCACGTGATCACCATGATAGTCATGATCAGTCCATGCACAGTCACGGTATCAGTGCATGATCAGCCACGTGATCAGTGCATGATCTGTCACGGATGTGCATGATCATCACGTGATCAGTGCAGGCAGTCATGATCAGTGCATGATATAGGCGTGATCAGTGCATGATCAGTCGTGATCAGTGCATGATAGCCACGTGATCAGTGCATGATCAGTCACGTGATGAGTGTATGATCATTCACGTGACCTGTACATGGTAGCTACATGATCATTGCATGATCAGCCACGTGATCAGTTCATGATAGCGTGATCAGTGCATGATCATCACGTGATCAGTGCATGATCAGTCATGTGACCAGTGCATGGTAGCTGCGTGATCAGGCATGATCAGCGTGAGCAGTGCATGATAGCCGTGATCAGTGCATGATCAGTACGAGATCAGTGCATTCAGTCACGTGATCAGTGCATGATCAGCCACGTGATCAGTGCATGATCAGCACGTGATCAGTGTATGTCCAGCCAAGTGATCAGTGCATGATAGCCACGTGATCAGTGCATGATCAGTCACGTGATCAGTGCATGATCAGTTATGTGATCAGTGTATGATCAGCCGTGATCAGTGCATGATCAGCCACATGATCAGTGCATGATCAGTTACGTGATCAGTGCATGATCAGTCACGTAGCCAGTGATATGCAGGCAGCGTGATCATTGCCTGATCAGCCACATGATCAGTGCATGATAGCCACGTGATCAGTGCATGACAGCCCATGATCAGTGCATGATCAGTCATGTGATACGTGTGTGATCAGCCACGTGATCAGTGCATGATCAGCCACGTGATCAGTGCATGATCAGCACGTGATCAGTGTATCAGCCACGTGATCAGTGCATGATAGCCACGTGATCAGTGCATGATCAGTCACGTGATCAGTGCATGATCAGTTGTGATCAGTGCATGATCAGCCACGTGATCAGTGCATGATCAGCCACGTGATCAGTGCATGATCAGTCACGTGATCAGTGCATGATCAGTTGCGATCAGTGCATGACGCTGTGATGTGCATGATCAGCCGTGATCAGTGCATGATCAGCCACGTGATCAGTGCATGATCAGCCACGTGATGGTGATCAGTTACGTGATCAGTGCATGTCAGTCACGTGATCAGTGCATGATAGCCACGTGATCAGTGCATGATAGCCACGTGATCAGTGCATGATCAGTCATGTGATACGTGTGTGATCAGCCACGTGATCAGTGCATGATAGCCACGTGATCAGTGCATGAGCCACGTGATCAGTGCATGATCAGTCACGTGATACATGTGTGATCAGCCACGTGATCAGTGCATGATGAGCCACGTGATCAGTGCAGGATCAATGTGATCAGTGCATGATCAGTCACGTGACCAGTACATGGTTGCTACGTGATCGTTGCATGATCAGCCACGTGAGCAGAGCATGATAGCCACGTGGTCAGTGCATGATCAGTCACGTGATCAGTACATGATCAGTCACGTGAACAGTGCATGATCATTTACGTGATCTTTGCATGATCAGTCACGTCCAGTATATGGATGCTACGTGATCATTCCATGACGAGCCACGTGAGCAGTGCATGATAGCCACGTGATGTGTGCATGATGAGACGAGAGTATGATGCCACGTGATCAGTGCATGATGCCACGTGATCAGTGCATGATATGTCACGTGACAGGTGTGTGATCAGCCACGTGAACAGTGCATGTTCAGCCACGTGATCAGTGCATGATAGCCACGTGATCAGTGCATGATCAGTTACGTGAGCAGTGTATGATCAGCCACGTGATCAGTGCATGGTCAGACACGTGAACAGTGTATGATCAGCCACGTGATCAGTGCATGATATCCAAGTGATCAGTGCATGATCATCACGTGATCAGTGTATGATCAGCCACGTGAACAGTGCATGCTCAGTCACGTGATCTGGGCCTGCTGAGCTGCGTGATTACTGTCTGCTCATCTGCTTGACAATTGCCAGCTGAGCTGCACGATTCCTGCCTGTCATCTGCTTGACAATTGCCAGCTGTGCTGCGTAATTCCTGCCTGCTCAGCTGCTTGATTATTGCCAGCTGAGCAGCATGATTCCTCACACCTGAGTTCCATGATTATTGCCTGCTGACTGTTTGATTCGTGCCTACTCAGCTCTTTGTTTATTGCCTCCAGAGGCACATGATCAGTGTATGATAGCAAACATGATCAGCGCATGATCAGTCACATGATCAGCGCCATTAAGTCACGTGATCACTACATGATAGTCATGTGATCAGTCCATGCTCAGTCAGGTATCAGTGCATGATCAGCCACGTGATCAGTGCATGATCTGTCACAAGATCAGTGTATGATCATCCACGTGATCAGTGCATGCAGCATCATGTGATCAGTGCATGATATAGGCGTGAACAGTGCATGATCAGTCTCATGATCAGTGCATGATAGCCACGTGATCAGTGCATGATCAGTCACCTGATGGGTGTATGATCAGTCATGTGACCAGTACATGGTAGCTGCGTGATCATTGCATGATCAGCCACGTGATCAGTGCATGATAGCGTGATCAGTGCATGATCAGACGTGATCAGTGCATGATCAGTCACGTGATCAGTGCATGATCAGCCACGTGATCAGTGCATGATCAGGCACGTGATCAGTGCATGTCAGCCACGTGATCAGTGCATGTAGCACGTGATCAGTGCATGATCAGCCACGTGATCAGTGCATGATCAGTTACGTGATCAGTGCATGATCAGCCACGTGATCAGTGCATGATCAGCCACGTGATCAGTGCATGATCAATTACGTGATCAGTGCATGATCAGTCACGTGACCAGTGCATGGTAGCTACGTGATCATTGCCTGATCAGCACGTGATCAGTGCATGATAGCCACGTGATCAGTGCATGATAGCCACGTGGTGCATGATCATATGTGATCAGTGATCAGCCACGTGATCAGTGCATGATAGCCACGTGATCAGTGCATGATCAGCCACGTGATCAGTGCATGATGAGCCACGTGATCAGTGCATGATCAATTACGTGATCAGTGCATGATCAGTCACGTGACCAGTACATGGTTGCTCGTGATCGTTGCATGATCAGCCACGTGAGCAGAGCATGATAGCCACGTGATCAGTGCATGATCAGTCACGTGATCAGTACATGATCAGTCACGTGAACAGTGCATGATCATTTACGTGATCAGTGCATGATCAGTCACGTGACCAGTATATGGTAGCTGCGTGATCATTCCATGACGAGCCACGTGAGCAGTGCATGATAGCGTGATGTGTGCATGAGTTACGTGAGCAGAGTATGATCAGCCACGTGATCAGTGCATGAGTGCCAGTGATCAGTGCATGATATGTCACGTGACAGGTGTGTGATCAGCCACGTGAACAGTGCATGTTCAGCCACGTGATCAGTGCATGATAGCCACGTGATCAGTGCATGATCAGTTACGTGAGCAGTGTATGATCAGCCACGTGATCAGTGCATGGTCAGACACGTGAACAGTGTATGATCAGCCACGTGATCAGTGCATGATATCCAGTGATCAGTGCATGATCATCACGTGATCAGTGTATGATCAGGTGAACAGTGCATGCTCAGTCACGTGATCTGGGCCTGCTGAGCTACGTGATTACTGTCTGCTCATCTGCTTGACAATTGCCAGCTGAGCTGCACGATTCCTGCCTGTCATCTGCTTGACAATTGCCAGCTGTGCTGCGTAATTCCTGCCTGCTCAGCTGCTTGATTATTGCCAGCTGAGCAGCATGATTCCTCACACCTGTGTTCCATGATTATTGCCTGCTGACTGTTTGATTCGTGCCTACTCAGCTCTTTGTTTATTGCCTCCAGAGGCACATGATCAGTGTATGATAGCAAACATGATCAGCGCATGATCAGTCACATGATCAGCGCCATTAAGTCACGTGATCACTATAGTCATGTGATCAGTCCATGCTCAGTCACGGTATCAGTGCATGATCAGCCACGTGATCAGTGCATGATCTGTCACATGATTAGTGTATGATCGTCACGTGATCAGTGCATGGGCAGTCATGTGATCAGTGCATGATATAGACGTGATCAGTGCATGATCAGTCTGTGATCAGTGCATGATAGCCACGTGATCAGTGCATGATCAGTCACCTGATGGGTGTATGATCATTCACGTGACCTGTATATGGTAGCTACATGATCATTGCATGATCAGCCATGAGTAGTGCATGATAGCCACGTGATCACTGCATGATCAGTCACGTGATCAGTGTATGATCAGTCATGTGACCAGTACATGGTAGCTCGTGATGTGCATGATCAGCCCGTGATCAGTGCATGATAGCCGTGATCAGTGCATGATCAGACGTGATCAGTGCATGATCAGTCACGTGATCAGTGCATGATCCACGTGATCAGTGCATGATCAGCCACGTGATCAGTGCATGACCAGGCACGTGATCAGTGTATGTCCAGCCAAGTGATCAGTGCATGATAGCCATGATCAGTGCATGATCAGTCACGTGATCAGTGCATGATCAGTTACGTGATCAGTGTATGATCAGCCACGTGATCAGTGCATGATCAGCCACGTGATCAGTGCATGATCAATGCGTGATCAGTGCATGATCAGTCACGTGACAGTACATGGTAGCTACGTGATCATTGCATGATCAGCCACGTGATCAGTGCATGATAGCTACGTGATCAGTGCATGATAGCCACGTGATCAGTGCATGATCAGTCATGTGATGCGTGTGTGTCGTGCCACGCAGTGAGTGCAGTATCCATGTGATCAGTGATCATGCGTGATCAGTATAGAAACCGGATCAGTGCATGATCAGCACGTGTACATGTGTGATCAGCCATGATCAGTGCATGATGAGCCACGTGATCAGTGCAGGATCAATTACGTGATCAGTGCATGATCAGTCACGTGACCAGTACATGGTTGCTACGTGATCGTTGCATGATCAGCCATGAGCAGAGCATGATAGCCACGTGGTCAGTGCATGATCAGTCACGTGATCAGTACATGATCAGTCACGTGAACAGTGCATGATCATTCGTGATCTTTGCATGATCAGTCACGTTACCAGTATATGGTTGCTACGTGATCATTCCATGAGAGCCACGTGAGCAGTGCATGATAGCCACGTGATGTGTGCATGTGAGTTCACGTGAGCAGAGTATGATCAGCGTGATCAGTGCATGAGTGCCACGTGATCAGTGCATGATATGTCACGTGACAGGTGTGTGATCAGCCACGTGAACAGTGCATGTTCAGCCACGTGATCAGTGCATGATAGCCACGTGATCAGTGCATGATCAGTTCGTGAGCAGTGTATGATCAGCCACGTGATCAGTGCGTGATCAGACACGTGAACAGTGTATGATCAGCCACGTGATCAGTGCATGATATCCAAGTGATCAGTGCATGATCATCACGTGATCAGTGTATGATCAGCCACGTGAACAGTGCATGCTCAGTCACGTGATCTGGGCCTGCTGAGCTGCGTGATTAGTCTGCTCATCTGCTTGACAATTGCCAGCTGTGCTGCGTGATTCCTGCCTGCTCAGCTGCTTGATTATTGCCAGCTGAGCAGCATGATCCTCACACCTGAGTTCCATGATTATTGCCTGCTGACTGTTTGATTCGTGCCTACTCAGCTCTTTGTTTATTGCCTCCAGAGGCACATGATCAGTGTATGATAGCAAACATGATCAGCGCATGATCAGTCACATGATCAGCGCCATTAAGTCACGTGATCACTACATGATAGTCATGTGATCAGTCCATGCTCAGTCACGGTATCAGTGCATGATCAGCCACGTGATCAGTGCATGATCTGTCACAGATTAGTGTATGATCATCCACGTGATCAGTGCATGGGCAGTCATGTGATCAGTGCATGATATAGACGTGAACAGTGCATGATCAGTCTCGTGATCAGTGCATGATAGCCACGTGATCAGTGCATGATCAGTCACCTGATGGGTGTATGATCATTCACGTGACCTGTACATGGTAGCTACATGATCATTGCATGATCAGCCACGTGAGTAGTTCATGATAGCCACGTGATCACTGCATGATCAGTCACGTGATCAGTGCATGATCAGTCATGTGACCAGTACATGGTAGCTGCGTGATCATGGCATGATCAGCCACGTGAGCAGTGCATGATAGCCACGTGATCAGTGCATGATCAGACACGTGATCAGTGCATGATCAGTCACGTGATCAGTGCATGATCAGCCACGTGATCAGTGCATGATCAGTCACGTGATCAGTGCATGTCAGCCAAGTGATCAGTGCATGATAGCCACGTGATCAGTGCATGATCAGTCACGTGATCAGTGCATGATCAGTTGTGATCAGTGTATGATCAGCCACGTGATCAGTGCATGATCAGCCACGTGATCAGTGCATGATCAGTTACGTGATCAGTGCATGATCAGTCACGTGATCAGTGCATGATAGCCACGTGATCAGTGCATGATCAGCCACGTGATCAGTGCATGATAGCCACGTGATCAGTGCATGATAGCCACGTGATCAGTGCATGATCAGTCACGTGATCGTGTGTGATCAGCCACGTGATCAGTGCATGATATCCACGTGATCAGTGCATGACAGCCACGTGATCAGTGCATGATAGCCACGTGATCAGTGCATGATCAGTCACGTGATCATGTGTGATCAGCCACGTGATCAGTGCATGATCAGCCACGTGATCAGTGCATGATCAATTACGTGATCAGTGCATGATCAGTCACGTGACCAGTGCATGGTTACTACGTGATCGTTGCATGATCAGCCACGTGAGCAGTGCATGATAGCCATGGTCAGTGCATGATCAGTCACGTGATCAGTGCATGATCAGTCACGTGATCAGTGCATGATCAGTTACGTGATCAGTGCATGATCAGTCACGTGATCAGTATATGACACTCACGTGATCATTCCATGAGCCCACGTGATCAGTGCATGATAGCCACGTGATCAGTGCATGAGTTACATGATCAGTGTATGATCAGCCACGTGATCAGTGCATGATGCCCGTGATCAGTGCATGATAGTCACGTGATCAGTGCATGATCAGCCACGTGATCAGTGCATGATCAGCCACGTGATCAGTGATAGCCACGTGATCAGTGCATGATCAGTTCGTGACAGTATGATCAGCGTGATCAGTGCATGTCAGACACGTGATCAGTGCATGATCAGCCACGTGATCAGTGCATGATCAGCCACGTGATCAGTGCATGATCAGTCACGTGATCAGTGCATGATCAGTCACGTGACCAGTGCACATGGTAGCTACGTGATCAGTGCATGATCAGCCACGTGATCAGTGCATGATAGCACGTGATCAGTGCATGATAGCCACGTGATCAGTGCATGATCAGTCACGTGATCATGTGTGATCAGCCACGATCAGTGCATGATATCACGTGATCAGTGCATGATAGCCACGTGATCAGTGCATGATCACCACGTGATCAGTGCATGATCAGTCATGATGACATGTGTGATCAGCCACGTGATCAGTGCATGATGAGCAGTGATCAGTGCATGATCAGTCATGATCAGTGCATGATCAGTCACGTGATCAGTACATGGTTGCTCACGTGATCAGTGCATGATCAGCCACGTGATCAGTGCATGATAGCCACGTGATCAGTGCATGATCAGTCACGTGATCAGTGCATGATCAGTCACGTGATCAGTGCATGATCGTGATCAGTGCATGATCAGTCACGTGACCAGTATATGGTAGCTACGTGATCATTCGCATGTGAACCACGTGAGCAGTGCATGATAGCCACGTGATGTGTGTGCATGAGTTACGTGATCAGTGTATGATCAGCCACGTGATCAGTGCATGAGTTCCCGTGATCAGTGCATGATATGTCACGTGACAGTGTGTGATCAGCCACGTGATCAGTGCATGATCAGCCACGTGATCAGTGCATGATAGCCACGTGATCAGTGCATGATCAGTTACGTGATCAGTGCATGATCAGCCACGTGATCAGTGCATGATCAGACACGTGATCAGTGTATGATCAGCCACGTGATCAGTGCATGATATCCACGTGATCAGTGCATGATCATCACGTGATCAGTGCATGATCAGTCACGTGATCAGTGCATGATCAGCCACGTGATCAGTGCATGATAGCCACGTGATCAGTGCATGATCAGCCACGTGATCAGTGCATGATCTGTCACGTGATCAGTGTATGATCATCCACGTGATCAGTGCATGATCAGTCATGTGATCAGTGCATGATATAGCGTGATCAGTGCATGATCAGTCACGTGATCAGTGCATGATAGCCACGTGATCAGTGCATGATCAGTCACGTGATCAGTGCATGATCATTCACGTGACCAGTACATGTAGCTACATGATCATTGCATGATCAGCCACGTGATCAGTGCATGATAGCCACGTGATCAGTGCATGATCAGTCACGTGATCAGTGCATGATCAGTCATGTGATCAGTGCATGATCAGCTGCGTGATCATGCATGATCAGCCACGTGATCAGTGCATGATAGCCACGTCAGTGCATGATCAGAGATCAGTGCATGATCAGTCACGTGATCAGTGCATGATCAGCCACGTGATCAGTGCATGATCAGTCACGTGATCAGTGCATGATCAGCCACGTGATCAGTGCATGATAGCCACGTGATCAGTGCATGATCAGTCACGTGATCAGTGCATGATCAGTCACGTGATCAGTGCATGATCAGCCACGTGATCAGTGCATGATCAGCCACGTGATCAGTGCATGATCAACGTGATCAGTGCATGATCAGTCACGTGATCAGTGCATGATAGCTACGTGATCATTGCATGATCAGCCACGTGATCAGTGCATGATAGCCACGTGATCAGTGCATGATAGCCACGTGATCAGTGCATGATCAGTCACGTGATCGTGTGTGATCAGCCACGTGATCAGTGCATGATATCCACGTGATCAGTGCATGACAGCCACGTGATCAGTGCATGATAGCCACGTGATCAGTGCATGATCAGTCACGTGATACATGTGTGATCAGCCACGTGATCAGTGCATGATGAGCCACGTGATCAGTGCAGGATCAATTACGTGATCAGTGCATGATCAGTCACGTGACCAGTACATGGTTGCTACGTGATCGTTGCATGATCAGCCACGTGAGCAGTGCATGATAGCCACGTGATCAGTGCATGATCAGTCACGTGATCAGTACATGATCAGTCACGTGAACAGTGCATGATCATTTACGTGATCAGTGCATGATCAGTCACGTGACCAGTATATGGTAGCTACGTGATCATTCCATGACGAGCCACGTGAGCAGTGCATGATAGCCACGTGATGTGTGCATGAGTTACGTGAGCAGAGTATGATCAGCCACGTGATCAGTGCATGAGTGCCACGTGATCAGTGCATGATATGTCACGTGACAGGTGTGTGATCAGCCACGTGAACAGTGCATGTTCAGCCACGTGATCAGTGCATGATAGCCACGTGATCAGTGCATGATCAGTTACGTGAGCAGTGTATGATCAGCCACGTGATCAGTGCATGGTCAGACACGTGAACAGTGTATGATCAGCCACGTGATCAGTGCATGATATCCAAGTGATCAGTGCATGATCATCACGTGATCAGTGTATGATCAGCCACGTGAACAGTGCATGCTCAGTCACGTGATCAGGGCCTGCTGAGCTGCGTGATTACTGTCTGCTCATCTGCTTGACAATTGCCAGCTGAGCTGCACGATTCCTGCCTGTCATCTGCTTGACAATTGCCAGCTGTGCTGCGTAATTCCTGCCTGCTCAGCTGCTTGATTATTGCCAGCTGAGCAGCATGATTCCTCACAGCTGAGTTCCATGATTATTGCCTGCTGACTGTTTGATTCGTGCCTACTCAGCTCTTTGTTTATTGCCTCCAGAGGCACATGATCAGTGTATGATAGCAAACATGATCAGCGCATGATCAGTCACATGATCAGCGCCATTAAGTCACGTGATCACTACATGATAGTCATGTGATCAGTCCATGCTCAGTCACGGTATCAGTGCATGATCAGCCACGTGATCAGTGCATGATCTGTCACATGATTAGTGTATGATCATCCACGTGATCAGTGCATGGGCAGTCATGTGATCAGTGCATGATATAGGCGTGATCAGTGCATGATCAGTCACGTGATCAGTGCATGATAGCCACGTGATCAGTGCATGATCAGTCACCTGATGGGTGTATGATCATTCACGTGACCTGTACATGGTAGCTACATGATCATTGCATGATCAGCCACGTGAGTAGTGCATGATAGCCACGTGATCACTGCATGATCAGTCACGTGATCAGTGCATGATCAGTCATGTGACCAGTACATGGTAGCCGTGATCATGGCATGATCAGCCACGTGATCAGTGCATGATAGCCACGTGATCAGTGCATGATCAGTCACGTGATCAGTGCATGATCAGTCACGTGATCAGTGCATGATCAGCCACGTGATCAGTGCATGATCAGCCACGTGATCAGTGCATGATCAGCCACGTGATCAGTGCATGATCAGTCACGTGATCAGTGTGATCAGCCACGTGATCAGTGCATGATAGCCACGTGATCAGTGCATGATCAGCCACGTGATCAGTGCATGATCAGTCACGTGATCAGTGCATGATCAGCCACGTGATCAGTGCATGATCAGCACGTGATCAGTGCATCACCACGTGATCAGTGCATGATCAGTCACGTGATCAGTGCATGATAGCGTGATCAGTGCATGATCAACGTGATCAGTGATGTCAGCCACGTGATAGCATGTAGCCACGTGATCAGTGCATGATCAGACGTGATCAGTGCATGATGATCGGTCAGTGATCAGCCACGTGATCAGTGCATGATCACGTGATCAGTGCATGATCAGCCACGTGATCAGTGCATGATCAGCCACGTGATCAGTGCATGATCATTCGTGATCAGTGCATGATCAGCCACGTGATCAGTGCATGATCAGCCACGTGATCAGTGCATGATCAGCCACGTGATCAGTGCATGATCAGCCACGTGATCAGTGCATGATAGCCACGTGATCAGTGCATGATCAGTCACGTGATCAGTGTGTGATCAGCCACGTGATCAGTGCATGATATCCACGTGATCAGTGCATGACAGCCACGTGATCAGTGCATGAGCCACGTGATCAGTGCATGATCAGTCACGTGATATGTGTGATCAGCCACGTGATCAGTGCATGATGAGCCACGTGATCAGTGCATGATCAATCGTGATCAGTGCATGATCAGTCACGTGACCAGTACATGGTTGCTACGTGATCGTTGCATGATCAGCCACGTGAGCAGTGCATGATAGCCACGTGATCAGTGCATGATCAGTCACGTGATCAGTACATGATCAGTCACGTGAACAGTGCATGATCATTTACGTGATCAGTGCATGATCAGTCACGTGACCAGTATATGGTTGCTACGTGATCATTCCATGATCAGCCACGTGACAGTGCATGATAGCCACGTGATCAGTGCATGAGTTACGTGAGCAGTGTATGATCAGCACGTGATCAGTGCATGATGCCACGTGATCAGTGCAGTATGTCACGTGACAGGTGTGTGATCAGCCACGTGATCAGTGCATGATCAGCCACGTGATCAGTGCATGATAGCCACGTGATCAGTGCATGATCAGTTACGAGCAGTGTATGATCAGCCACGTGATCAGTGCATGGTCAGACACGTGAACAGTGTATGATCAGCCACGTGATCAGTGCATGATATCCAAGTGATCAGTGCATGATCATCACGTGATCAGTGTATGATCAGCCACGTGAACAGTGCATGCTCAGTCACGTGATCAGGGCCTGCTGAGCTGCGTGATTACTGTCTGCTCATCTGCTTGACAATTGCCAGCTGAGCTGCACGATTCCTGCCTGTCATCTGCTTGACAATTGCCAGCTGTGCTGCGTAATTCCTGCCTGCTCAGCTGCTTGATTATTGCCAGCTGAGCAGCATGATTCCTCACACCTGAGTTCCATGATTATTGCCTGCTGACTGTTTGATTCGTGCCTACTCAGCTCTTTGTTTATTGCCTCCAGAGGCACATGATCAGTGTATGATAGCAAACATGATCAGCGCATGATCAGTCACATGATCAGCGCCATTAAGTCACGTGATCACTACATGATAGTCATGTGATCAGTCCATGCTCAGTCACGGTATCAGTGCATGATCAGCCACGTGATCAGTGCATGATCTGTCACAGATTAGTGTATGATCATCCACGTGATCAGTGCATGGGCAGTCATGTGATCAGTGCATGATATAGACGTGATCAGTGCATGATCAGTCTCGTGATCAGTGCATGATAGCCACGTGATCAGTGCATGATCAGTCACCTGATGGGTGTATGATCATTCACGTGACCTGCATGTAGCTACATGATCATTGCATGATCAGCCACGTGAGTAGTTCATGATAGCCACGTGATCATGCATGATCAGTCACGTGATCAGTGCATGATCAGTCATGTGACCAGTACATGGTAGCTGCGTGATCATGGCATGATCAGCCACGTGAGCAGTGCATGATAGCCACGTGATCAGTGCATGATCAGACGTGATCAGTGCATGATCAGTCACGTGATCAGTGCATGATCAGCCACGTGATCAGTGCATGATCAGGCACGTGATCAGTGCATGATCAGTCACGTGATCAGTGCATGATCAGTATGTGATCAGTGCATGATCAGCCCGTGATCAGTGCATGATCAGCCACATGATCAGTGCATGATCAATTACGTGATCAGTGCATGATCAGTCACGTGACCAGTACATGGTAGCTCGTGATCAGTGCATGATCAGCCACGTGATCAGTGCATGATAGCCACGTGATCAGTGCATGATAGCCACGTGATCAGTGCATGATCAGTCATGTGATCGTGTGTGATCAGCCACGTGATCAGTGCATGATATCCACGTGATCAGTGCATGACAGCCACGTGATCAGTGCATGATAGCCACGTGATCAGTGCATGATCAGTCACGTGATACATGTGTGATCAGCCACGTGATCAGTGCATGATGAGCCACGTGATCAGTGCAGGATCAATTACGTGATCAGTGCATGATCAGTCACGTGACCAGTACATGGTTGCTACGTGATCGTTGCATGATCAGCCACGTGAGCAGAGCATGATAGCCACGTGATCAGTGCATGATCAGTCACGTGATCAGTACATGATCAGTCACGTGAACAGTGCATGATCATTTACGTGATCTTTGCATGATCAGTCACGTGACCAGTATATGGTAGCTACGTGATCATTCCATGACGAGCCACGTGAGCAGTGCATGATAGCCACGTGATGTGTGCATGAGTTACGTGAGCAGTATGATCAGCCACGTGATCAGTGCATGAGTGCCACGTGATCAGTGCATGATATGTCACGTGACAGGTGTGTGATCAGCCACGTGAACAGTGCATGTTCAGCCACGTGATCAGTGCATGATAGCCGTGATCAGTGCATGATCATTCGTGAGCAGTGTATGATCAGCCACGTGATCAGTGCATGGTCAGACACGTGAACAGTGTATGATCAGCCACGTGATCAGTGCATGATATCCAAGTGATCAGTGCATGATCATCACGTGATCAGTGTATGATCAGCCACGTGAACAGTGCATGCTCAGTCACGTGATCTGGGCCTGCTGAGCTGCGTGATTACTGTCTGCTCATCTGCTTGACAATTGCCAGCTGAGCTGCACGATTCCTGCCTGTCATCTGCTTGACAATTGCCAGCTGTGCTGCGTAATTCCTGCCTGCTCAGCTGCTTGATTATTGCCAGCTGAGCAGCATGATTCACACCTGAGTTCCATGATTATTGCCTGCTGACTGTTTGATTCGTGCCTACTCAGCTCTTTGTTTATTGCCTCCAGAGGCACATGATCAGTGTATGATAGCAAACATGATCAGCGCATGATCAGTCACATGATCAGCGCCATTAAGTCACGTGATCACTACATGATAGTCATGTGATCAGTCCATGCTCAGTCACGGTATCAGTGCATGATCAGCCACGTGATCAGTGCATGATCTGTCACATGATTAGTGTATGATCATCCACGTGATCAGTGCATGGGCAGTCATGTGATCAGTGCATGATATAGGCGTGATCAGTGCATGATCAGTCTCGTGATCAGTGCATGATAGCCACGTGATCAGTGCATGATCAGTCACCTGATGGGTGTATGATCATTCACGTGACCTGTACATGGTAGCTACATGATCATTGCATGATCAGCCACGTGAGTAGTGCATGATAGCCACGTGATCACTGCATGATCAGTCACGTGATCAGTGCATGATCAGTCATGTGACCAGTACATGGTAGCTGCGTGATCATGGCATGATCAGCCACGTGAGCAGTGCATGATAGCCACGTGATCAGTGCATGATCAGTCACGTGATCAGTGCATGATCAGTCACGTGATCAGTGCATGATCAGCCACGTGATCAGTGCATGATCAGCCACGTGATCAGTGCATGATCAGCCACGTGATCAGTGCATGATAGCCACGTGATCAGTGCATGATCAGTCACGTGATCAGTGCATGATCAGTCACGTGATCAGTGCATGATCAGCCACGTGATCAGTGCATGATCAGCCACGTGATCAGTGCATGATCAATTACGTGATCAGTGCATGATCAGTCACGTGACCAGTACATGATAGCTACGTGATCATTGCATGATCAGCCACGTGATCAGTGCATGATAGCCACGTGATCAGTGCATGATCAGCCACGTGATCAGTGCATGATCAGTCATGTGATCAGTGTGATCAGCCACGTGATCAGTGCATGATATCCACGTGATCAGTGCATGATCAGCCACGTGATCAGTGCATGATCCACGTGATCAGTGCATGATCAGTCACGTGATCATGTGTGATCAGCCACGTGATCAGTGCATGATGAGCCACGTGATCAGTGCATGATCAATTACGTGATCAGTGCATGATCAGTCACGTGACCAGTACATGGTTGCTACGTGATCGTTGCATGATCAGCCACGTGATCAGTGCATGATAGCCACGTGATCAGTGCATGATCAGTCACGTGATCAGTGCATGATCAGTCACGTGATCAGTGCATGATAGCTACGTGATCAGTGCATGATCAGCCACGTGATCAGTGCATGATAGCCACGTGATCAGTGCATGATCAGCCACGTGATCAGTGCATGATCAGTCACGTGATCAGTGCATGATCAGCCACGTGATCAGTGCATGATCAGCCACGTGATCAGTGCATGATCAGCCACGTGATCAGTGCATGATAGCGTGATCAGTGCATGATCAGTCACGTGATCAGTGCATGATCAGTCACGTGATCAGTGCATGATCAGCCACGTGATCAGTGCATGATCAGCCATGATCAGTGCATGATCATGCGTGATCAGTGCATGATCAGTCACGTGACCAGTACATGGTAGCCGTGATCAGTTGCATGATCAGCCACGTGATCAGTGCATGATAGCCACGTGATCAGTGCATGATAGCCACGTGATCAGTGCATGATCAGTCACGTGATCGTGTGATCAGCCACGTGATCAGTGCATGATATCCGTGATCAGTGCATGACAGCCACGTGATCAGTGCATGAGAGCAGGATCAGTGCATGATCAGTCACGTACATGTGTGATCAGCCACGTGATCAGTGCATGATGAGCCACGTGATCAGTGCATGATCAATCGTGATCAGTGCATGATCAGTCACGTGACCAGTACATGGTTGCTACGTGATCGTTGCATGATCAGCCACGTGAGCAGTGCATGATAGCCACGTGATCAGTGCATGATGATCACGTGATCAGTACATGATCAGTCACGTGAGTGCATGATCATTTACGTGATCACATGATCAGTCACGTGACCAGTATATGGTAGCTCGTGATCATTCCGACGAGCCACGTGAGCAGTGCATGATAGCCGTGATGTGTGCATGATTGTGACAGTATGATCAGCCGTGATCAGTGCATGAGTGCCACGTGATCAGTGCATGATATGTCACGTGACAGGTGTGTGATCAGCCACGTGAACAGTGCATGATTCAGCCACGTGATCAGTGCATGATAGCCACGTGATCAGTGCATGATCAGTTACGTGAGCAGTGTATGATCAGCCACGTGATCAGTGCATGGTCAACACGTGATCAGTGTATGATCAGCCACGTGATCAGTGCATGATATCCAGTGATCAGTGCATGATCATCACGTGATCAGTGTATGATCAGCCACGTGACAGTGCATGCTCAGTCACGTGATCTGGGCCTGCTGAGCTGCGTGATTACTGTCTGCTCATCTGCTTGACAATTGCAGCTGTGCTGCGTGATTCCTGCCTGCTCAGCTGCTTGATTATTGCCAGCTGAGCAGCATGATTCCTCACAGCTGAGTTCCATGATTATTGCCTGCTGACTGTTTGATTCGTGCCTACTCAGCTCTTTGTTTATTGCCTCCAGAGGCACATGATCAGTGTATGATAGCAAACATGATCAGTGCATGATCAGTCACATGATCAGCGCCATTAAGTCACGTGATCACTACATGATAGTCATGTGATCAGTCCATGCTCAGTCACGGTATCAGTGCATGATCAGCCACGTGATCAGTGCATGATCAGTCACGTGATCAGTGTATGATCATCCGTGATCAGTGCATGGGCAGTCATGTGATCAGTGCATGATATAGGCGTGATCAGTGCATGATCAGTCGTGATCAGTGCATGATAGCCACGTGATCAGTGCATGATCAGTCACCTGATGGGTGTATGATCATTCACGTGACTGTACATGGTAGCTACATGATCATTGCATGATCAGCCACGTGAGTAGTGCATGTAGCCACGTGATCAGTGCATGATCAGTCACGTGATCAGTGCATGATCAGTCATGTGACCAGTACATGGCAGCTCGTGATCATGCATGATCAGCCACGTGATCAGTGCATGATAGCCACGTGATCAGTGCATGATCAGACGTGATCAGTGCATGATCAGTCACGTGATCAGTGCATGATCAGCCACGTGATCAGTGCATGATCAGCCACGTGATCAGTGCATGATCAGTCACGTGATCAGTGCATGATCAGTTAGTGATCAGTGTATGATCAGCGTGATCAGTGCATGATCAGCCACGTGATCAGTGCATGATCAATTACGTGATCAGTGCATGATCAGTCACGTGATCAGTGCATAGCTCGTGATCAGTGCATGATCAGCCACGTGATCAGTGCATGATAGCCACGTGATCAGTGCATGATAGCCACGTGATCAGTGCATGATCAGTCATGTGATACGCGTGTGATCAGCCATGATCAGTGCATGATATCCACGTGATCAGTGCATGACAGCCACGTGATCAGTGCATGATAGCCACGGATCAGTGCATGATCAGTCACGTGATACATGTGTGATCAGCCACGTGATCAGTGCATGATGAGCCACGTGATCAGTGCATCATTATGATCAGTGCATGATCAGTCACGTGACCAGTACATGGTTGCTACGTGATCATTGCATGATCAGCCACGTGAGCAGTGCATGATAGCCGTGATCAGTGCATGATCAGTCACGTGATCAGTACATGATCAGTCACGTGAACAGTGCATGATCATTTACGTGATCAGTGCATGATCAGTCACGTGACCAGTATATGGTTTACGTGATCATTCCATGATGAGCCACGTGAGCAGTGCATGATAGCCACGTGATGTGTGCATGATTACGTGAGCAGTATGATCAGCCACGTGATCAGTGCATGAGTGCCACGTGATCAGTGCATGATATGTCACGTGACAGGTGTGTGATCAGCCACGTGAACAGTGCATGTTCAGCCACGTGATCAGTGCATGATAGCCACGTGATCAGTGCATGATCAGTTACGTGAGCAGTGTATGATCAGCCACGTGATCAGTGCATGGTCAGACACGTGAACAGTGTATGATCAGCCACGTGATCAGTGCATGATATCCAAGTGATCAGTGCATGATCATCACGTGATCAGTGTATGATCAGCCACGTGATCAGTGCATGCTCAGTCACGTGATCAGTGCCTGCTGAGCTGCATGATTACTGTCTGCTCATCTGCTTGACAATTGCCAGCTGAGCTGCACGATTCCTGCCTGCTCAGCTGCTGATTATTGCCAGCTGAGCAGCATGATTCCTCACACCTGTGTTCCATGATTATGCCTGCTGACTGTTTGATTCAGTGCCTACTCAGCTCTTTGTTTATTGCCTCCAGAGGCACATGATCAGTGTATGATAGCAAACATGATCAGCATGATCAGTCACATGATCAGCGCCATTAAGTCACGTGATCACTACATGATAGTCATGTGATCAGTCCATGCTCAGTCACGGTATCAGTGCATGATCAGCCACGTGATCAGTGCATGATCTGTCACGTGATCAGTGCATGATCATCCACGTGATCAGTGCATGGGCAGTCATGTGATCAGTGCATGATATAGACGTGATCAGTGCATGATCAGTCGTGATCAGTGCATGATACACGTGATCAGTGCATGATCAGTCACCTGATGGGTGTATGATCATTCACGTGACCAGTACATGGTAGCTACATGATCATTGCATGATCAGCCACGTGAGTAGTGCATGATAACGTGATCAGTGCATGATCAGCCACGTGATCAGTGCATGATCCACGTGATCAGTGCATGATATGTCACGTGATCAGGTGCATGATCAGCCACGTGATCAGTGCATGATCAGCCACGTGATCAGTGCATGATAGCCACGTGATCAGTGCATGATCAGTTACGTGATCAGTGCATGATCAGCCACGTGATCAGTGCATGGTCAGACACGTGATCAGTGTATGATCAGCCACGTGATCAGTGCATGATATCCACGTGATCAGTGCATGATCATCACGTGATCAGTGTATGATCAGCCACGTGAACAGTGCATGCTCAGTCACGTGATCAGGGCCTGCTGAGCTGCGTGATTACTGTCTGCTCATCTGCTTGACAATTGCCAGCTGAGCTGCACGATTCCTGCCTGTCATCTGCTTGACAATTGCCAGCTGTGCTGCGTAATTCCTGCCTGCTCAGCTGCTTGATTATTGCCAGCTGAGCAGCATGATTCCTCACACCTGAGTTCCATGATTATTGCCTGCTGACTGTTTGATTCGTGCCTACTCAGCTCTTTGTTTATTGCCTCCAGAGGCACATGATCAGTGTATGATAGCAAACATGATCAGCGCATGATCAGTCACATGATCAGCGCCATTAAGTCACGTGATCACTACATGATAGTCATGTGATCAGTCCATGCTCAGTCACGGTATCAGTGCATGATCAGCCACGTGATCAGTGCATGATCTGTCACAGATTAGTGTATGATCATCCACGTGATCAGTGCATGGGCAGTCATGTGATCAGTGCATGATATAGGCGTGATCAGTGCATGATCAGTCACGTGATCAGTGCATGATAGCCGTGATCAGTGCATGATCAGTCACCTGATGGGTGTATGATCATTCACGTGACCTGTACATGGTAGCTACATGATCATTGCATGATCAGCCACGTGAGTAGTGCATGATAGCCACGTGATCAGTGCATGATCAGTCACGTGATCAGTGCATGATCAGTCATGTGACCAGTACATGGTAGCTGCGTGATCATGGCATGATCAGCCACGTGATCAGTGCATGATAGCCACGTGATCAGTGCATGATCAGTCACGTGATCAGTGCATGATCAACGTGATCAGTGCATGATCAGTCACGTGATCAGTGCATGATCAGCCACGTGATCAGTGCATGATCAGCACGTGATCAGTGCATGATCAGCCAAGTGATCAGTGCATGATAGCCACGTGATCAGTGCATGATCAGTCACGTGATCAGTGCATGATCAGTTACGTGATCAGTGCATGATCAGCCACGTGATCAGTGCATGATCAGCCACGATCAGTGCATGATCAGCCGTGATCAGTGCATGATCAGTCACGTGATCAGTACATGGTAGCTACGTGATCAGTGCATGATCAGCCACGTGATCAGTGCATGATCAGCCACGTGATCAGTGCATGATAGCCACGTGATCAGTGCATGATCAGTCGTGATACGTGTGTGATCAGCCACGTGATCAGTGCATGATATCCACGTGATCAGTGCATGACAGCCACGTGATCAGTGCATGATACGTGATCAGTGCATGATCAGTCACGTGACATGTGTGATCAGCCACGTGATCAGTGCATGATGAGCCACGTGATCAGTGCAGGATCAATTACGTGATCAGTGCATGATCAGTCACGTGACCAGTACATGGTTGCTACGTGATCGTTGCATGATCAGCCACGTGAGCAGAGCATGATAGCCACGTGATCAGTGCATGATCAGTCACGTGATCAGTACATGATCAGTCACGTGAACAGTGCATGATCATTCGTGATCTGCATGATCAGTCACGTGACCAGTATATGGTTGCTCGTGATCATTCCATGACGAGCCACGTGAGCAGTGCATGATAGCCACGTGATGTGTGCATGAGTTACGTGAGCAGAGTATGATCAGCCACGTGATCAGTGCATGAGTGCCACGTGATCAGTGCATGATATGTCACGTGACAGGTGTGTGATCAGCCACGTGAACAGTGCATGTTCAGCCACGTGATCAGTGCATGATAGCCACGTGATCAGTGCATGATCAGTTACGTGAGCAGTGTATGATCAGCCACGTGATCAGTGCATGGTCAGACACGTGAACAGTGTATGATCAGCCACGTGATCAGTGCATGATATCCAAGTGATCAGTGCATGATCATCACGTGATCAGTGTATGATCAGCCACGTGAACAGTGCATGCTCAGTCACGTGATCTGGGCCTGCTGAGCTGCGTGATTACTGTCTGCTCATCTGCTTGACAATTGCCAGCTGAGCTGCACGATTCCTGCCTGTCATCTGCTTGACAATTGCCAGCTGTGCTGCGTAATTCCTGCCTGCTCAGCTGCTTGATTATTGCCAGCTGAGCAGCATGATTCCTCACACCTGAGTTCCATGATTATTGCCTGCTGACTGTTTGATTCGTGCCTACTCAGCTCTTTGTTTATTGCCTCCAGAGGCACATGATCAGTGTATGATAGCAAACATGATCAGCGCATGATCAGTCACATGATCAGCGCCATTAAGTCACGTGATCACTACATGATAGTCATGTGATCAGTCCATGCTCAGTCACGGTATCAGTGCATGATCAGCCACGTGATCAGTGCATGATCTGTCACATGATTAGTGTATGATCATCCACGTGATCAGTGCATGGGCAGTCATGTGATCAGTGCATGATATAGACGTGATCAGTGCATGATCAGTCTCGTGATCAGTGCATGATAGCCACGTGATCAGTGCATGATCAGTCACCTGATGGGTGTATGATCATTCACGTGACCTGTACATGGTAGCTACATGATCATTGCATGATCAGCCACGTGAGTAGTGCATGATAGCCACGTGATCACTGCATGATCAGTCACGTGATCAGTGCATGATCAGTCATGTGACCAGTACATGGTAGCTGCGTGATCATGGCATGATCAGCCACGTGAGCAGTGCATGATAGCCACGTGATCAGTGCATGATCAGTCACGTGATCAGTGCATGATCAGTCACGTGATCAGTGCATGATCAGCCACGTGATCAGTGCATGATCAGCCACGTGATCAGTGCATGATCAGCCACGTGATCAGTGCATGATAGCCACGTGATCAGTGCATGATCAGTCACGTGATCAGTGCATGATCAGTCCGTGATCAGTGCATGATCAGCCGTGATCAGTGCATGATCAGCCACGTGATCAGTGCATGATCAGCCACGTGATCAGTGCATGATCAGTCACGTGATCGTGCATGATCAGCCACGTGATCAGTGCATGATAGCCACGTGATCAGTGCATGATCAGCCACGTGATCAGTGCATGATCAGTCACGTGATCAGTGCATGATCATCACGTGATCAGTGCATGATCAGTCACGTGATCAGTGCATGATACGTGATCAGTGCATGATCAGTCACGTGATCAGTGCATGATAGCCACGTGATCAGTGCATGATCAGTCACGTGATCAGTGCATGATCAGTCACGTGATCAGTGCATGATAGCTACGTGATCAGTGCATGATCAGCCACGTGATCAGTGCATGATAGCCACGTGATCAGTGCATGATCAGTCACGTGATCAGTGCATGATCAGTCACGTGACCAGTGCATGATAGCTACGTGATCATGCATGATCAGCCACGTGATCAGTGCATGATAGCCACGTGATCAGTGCATGATCAGTCACGTGATCAGTGCATGATCAGTCACGTGATCAGTGCATGATCAGCCACGTGATCAGTGCATGATCAGCACGTGATCAGTGCATGATCAGCCACGTGATCAGTGCATGATAGCCACGTGATCAGTGCATGATCAGTCACGTGATCAGTGCATGATCAGTCACGTGATCAGTGCATGATCAGCCACGTGATCAGTGCATGATCAGCCACGTGATCAGTGCATGATCAATTACGTGATCAGTGCATGATCAGTCACGTGATCAGTGCATGATAGCTACGTGATCATTGCATGATCAGCCACGTGATCAGTGCATGATAGCCACGTGATCAGTGCATGATAGCCACGTGATCAGTGCATGATCAGTCATGTGATACAGTGTGATCAGCCACGTGATCAGTGCATGATATCCACGTGATCAGTGCATGATCAGCCACGTGATCAGTGCATGATAGCCACGTGATCAGTGCATGATCAGTCACGTGATCATGTGTGATCAGCCACGTGATCAGTGCATGATGAGCCACGTGATCAGTGCATGATCAATTACGTGATCAGTGCATGATCAGTCACGTGACCAGTACATGGTTGCTACGTGATCGTTGCATGATCAGCCACGTGAGCAGTGCATGATAGCCACGTGATCAGTGCATGATCAGTCACGTGATCAGTGCATGATCAGTCACGTGATCAGTGCATGATCATTTACGTGATCAGTGCATGATCAGTCACGTGACCAGTATATGGTAGCTACGTGATCATTCCCACGTGAGCAGTGCATGATAGCCACGTGATGTGTGCATGAGTTACGTGATCAGTATGATCAGCCACGTGATCAGTGCATGAGTGCCACGTGATCAGTGCATGATATGTCACGTGACAGTGTGTGATCAGCCACGTGATCAGTGCATGTTCAGCCACGTGATCAGTGCATGATAGCCACGTGATCAGTGCATGATCAGTTACGTGAGCAGTGTATGATCAGCCACGTGATCAGTGCATGGTCAGACACGTGAACAGTGTATGATCAGCCACGTGATCAGTGCATGATATCCAAGTGATCAGTGCATGATCATCACGTGATCAGTGTATGATCAGCCACGTGAACAGTGCATGCTCAGTCACGTGATCTGGGCCTGCTGAGCTGCGTGATTACTGTCTGCTCATCTGCTTGACAATTGCCAGCTGAGCTGCACGATTCCTGCCTGTCATCTGCTTGACAATTGCCAGCTGTGCTGCGTAATTCCTGCCTGCTCAGCTGCTTGATTATTGCCAGCTGAGCAGCATGATTCCTCACACTGAGTTCCATGATTATTGCCTGCTGACTGTTTGATTCGTGCCTACTCAGCTCTTTGTTTATTGCCTCCAGAGGCACATGATCAGTGTATGATAGCAAACATGATCAGCGCATGATCAGTCACATGATCAGCGCCATTAAGTCACGTGATCACTACATGATAGTCATGTGATCAGTCCATGCTCAGTCACGGTATCAGTGCATGATCAGCCACGTGATCAGTGCATGATCTGTCACATGATTAGTGTATGATCATCCACGTGATCAGTGCATGGAGTCATGTGATCAGTGCATGATATAGACGTGATCAGTGCATGATCAGTCACGTGATCAGTGCATGATAGCCACGTGATCAGTGCATGATCAGTCACCTGATGGGTGTATGATCATTCACGTGACCTGTACATGGTAGCTACATGATCATTGCATGATCAGCCACGTGAGTAGTGCATGATAGCCACGTGATCAGTGCATGATCAGTCACGTGATCAGTGCATGATCAGTCATGTGACCAGTACATGGTAGCTGCGTGATCATGGCATGATCAGCCACGTGAGCAGTGCATGATAGCCACGTGATCAGTGCATGATCAGTCACGTGATCAGTGCATGATCAGTCACGTGATCAGTGCATGATCAGCCACGTGATCAGTGCATGATCAGTCACGTGATCAGTGCATGATCAGCCACGTGATCAGTGCATGATCAGTCACGTGATCAGTGCATGATCAGCCACGTGATCAGTGCATGATCAGCCACGTGATCAGTGCATGATCAGTCACGTGATCAGTGCATGATCAGTCACGTGATCAGTGCATGATCAGCCACGTGATCAGTGCATGATCAGCCACGTGATCAGTGCATGATCAGCCACGTGATCAGTGCATGATCAGTCACGTGATCAGTGCATGATAGCTACGTGATCAGTGCATGATCAGCCACGTGATCAGTGCATGATAGCACGTGATCAGTGCATGATCAGCCACGTGATCAGTGCATGATCAGTCACGTGATCAGTGCATGATCAGCCACGTGATCAGTGCATGATAGCCACGTGATCAGTGCATGATCAGCCACGTGATCAGTGCATGATCAGCCACGTGATCAGTGCATGATCAGTCACGTGATCAGTGCATGATCAGCCACGTGATCAGTGCATGATCAGCCACGTGATCAGTGCATGATCAGCCACGTGATCAGTGCATGATCAGCCACGTGATCAGTGCATGATAGCCACGTGATCAGTGCATGATCAGTCACGTGATCAGTGCATGATCAGCCACGTGATCAGTGCATGATATCCACGTGATCAGTGCATGATCAGCCACGTGATCAGTGCATGATAGCCACGTGATCAGTGCATGATCAGTCACGTGATCATGTGTGATCAGCCACGTGATCAGTGCATGATGAGCCACGTGATCAGTGCATGATCAATTACGTGATCAGTGCATGATCAGTCACGTGACCAGTACATGGTTGCTACGTGATCGTTGCATGATCAGCCACGTGAGCAGTGCATGATAGCCACGTGATCAGTGCATGATCAGTCACGTGATCAGTACATGATCAGTCACGTGAACAGTGCATGATCATTTACGTGATCTGTGCATGATCAGTCACGTGACCAGTATATGGTTGCTACGTGATCATTCCATGACGAGCCACGTGAGCAGTGCATGATAGCCACGTGATGTGTGCATGAGTTACGTGAGCAGAGTATGATCAGCCACGTGATCAGTGCATGAGTGCCACGTGATCAGTGCATGATATGTCACGTGACAGGTGTGTGATCAGCCACGTGAACAGTGCATGTTCAGCCACGTGATCAGTGCATGATAGCCACGTGATCAGTGCATGATCAGTTACGTGAGCAGTGTATGATCAGCCACGTGATCAGTGCATGGTCAGACACGTGAACAGTGTATGATCAGCCACGTGATCAGTGCATGATATCCAAGTGATCAGTGCATGATCATCACGTGATCAGTGTATGATCAGCCACGTGAACAGTGCATGCTCAGTCACGTGATCAGGGCCTGCTGAGCTGCGTGATTACTGTCTGCTCATCTGCTTGACAATTGCCAGCTGAGCTGCACGATTCCTGCCTGTCATCTGCTTGACAATTGCCAGCTGTGCTGCGTAATTCCTGCCTGCTCAGCTGCTTGATTATTGCCAGCTGAGCAGCATGATTCCTCACACCTGAGTTCCATGATTATTGCCTGCTGACTGTTTGATTCGTGCCTACTCAGCTCTTTGTTTATTGCCTCCAGAGGCACATGATCAGTGTATGATAGCAAACATGATCAGCGCATGATCAGTCACATGATCAGCGCCATTAAGTCACGTGATCACTACATGATAGTCATGTGATCAGTCCATGCTCAGTCACGGTATCAGTGCATGATCAGCCACGTGATCAGTGCATGATCTGTCACATGATTAGTGTATGATCATCCACGTGATCAGTGCATGGGCAGTCATGTGATCAGTGCATGATATAGACGTGATCAGTGCATGATCAGTCTCGTGATCAGTGCATGATAGCCACGTGATCAGTGCATGATCAGTCACCTGATGGGTGTATGATCATTCACGTGACCTGTACATGGTAGCTACATGATCATTGCATGATCAGCCACGTGAGTAGTGCATGATAGCCACGTGATCACTGCATGATCAGTCACGTGATCAGTGCATGATCAGTCATGTGACCAGTACATGGTAGCTGCGTGATCATGGCATGATCAGCCACGTGATCAGTGCATGATAGCCACGTGATCAGTGCATGATCAGTCACGTGATCAGTGCATGATCAGTCACGTGATCAGTGCATGATCAGCCACGTGATCAGTGCATGATCAGCCACGTGATCAGTGCATGATCAGTCACGTGATCAGTGCATGATCAGTCACGTGATCAGTGCATGATCAGCCACGTGATCAGTGCATGATCAGCCACGTGATCAGTGCATGATCAGCCACGTGATCAGTGCATGATCAGTCACGTGACCAGTACATGGTAGCTCGTGATCATTGCATGATCAGCCACGTGATCAGTGCATGATAGCCACGTGATCAGTGCATGATAGCCACGTGATCAGTGCATGATCAGTCACGTGATCGTGTGTGATCAGCCACGTGATCAGTGCATGATATCCACGTGATCAGTGCATGACAGCCACGTGATCAGTGCATGATAGCCACGTGATCAGTGCATGATCAGTCACGTGATCATGTGTGATCAGCCACGTGATCAGTGCATGATCAGCCACGTGATCAGTGCATGATCAATTACGTGATCAGTGCATGATCAGTCACGTGACCAGTGCATGGTTGCTACGTGATCATTGCATGATCAGCCACGTGATCAGTGCATGATAGCCACGTGATCAGTGCATGATCAGTCACGTGATCAGTGCATGATCAGTCACGTGATCAGTGCATGATAGCTGCGTGATCATGCATGATCAGCCACGTGATCAGTGCATGATAGCCACGTGATCAGTGCATGATCAGCCACGTGATCAGTGCATGATCAGTCACGTGATCAGTGCATGATCAGCCACGTGATCAGTGCATGATCAGGCACGTGATCAGTGCATGATCAGCCACGTGATCAGTGCATGATAGCCACGTGATCAGTGCATGATCAGTCACGTGATCAGTGCATGATCAGTCACGTGATCAGTGCATGATCAGCCACGTGATCAGTGCATGATCAGCCACGTGATCAGTGCATGATAGCCACGTGATCAGTGCATGATCAGTCACGTGATCGTGCATGATCAGCCACGTGATCAGTGCATGATCCACGTGATCAGTGCATGATCAGCCACGTGATCAGTGCATGATCAGTCACGTGATCAGTGTATGATCATCCACGTGATCAGTGCATGCAGTCATGTGATCAGTGCATGATATAGACGTGATCAGTGCATGATCAGTCACGTGATCAGTGCATGATAGCCACGTGATCAGTGCATGATCAGTCACCTGATCAGTGTATGATCATTCACGTGACCTGTACATGGTAGCTACATGATCATTGCATGATCAGCCACGTGATAGTGCATGATAGCCACGTGATCAGTGCATGATCAGTCACGTGATCAGTGCATGATCAGTCATGTGACCAGTACATGGTAGCTGCGTGATCATGCATGATCAGCCACGTGATCAGTGCATGATAGCCACGTGATCAGTGCATGATCAGTCACGTGATCAGTGCATGATCAGTCACGTGATCAGTGCATGATCAGCCACGTGATCAGTGCATGATCAGGCACGTGATCAGTGTATGATCAGCCACGTGATCAGTGCATGATAGCCACGTGATCAGTGCATGATCAGTCACGTGATCAGTGCATGATCAGTCACGTGATCAGTGCATGATCAGCCACGTGATCAGTGCATGATCAGCCACGTGATCAGTGCATGATCAATTCGTGATCAGTGCATGATCAGTCACGTGACCAGTACATGGTAGCTACGTGATCATTGCATGATCAGCCACGTGATCAGTGCATGATAGCCACGTGATCAGTGCATGATAGCCACGTGATCAGTGCATGATCAGTCATGTGATCATGTGTGATCAGCCGTGATCAGTGCATGATATCCACGTGATCAGTGCATGATCAGCCACGTGATCAGTGCATGATAGCCACGTGATCAGTGCATGATCAGTCACGTGATACATGTGTGATCAGCCACGGATCAGTGCATGATGAGCCACGTGATCAGTGCATGATCAATTACGTGATCAGTGCATGATCAGTCACGTGACCAGTACATGGTTGCTACGTGATCGTTGCATGATCAGCCACGTGAGCAGAGCATGATAGCCACGTGATCAGTGCATGATCAGTCACGTGATCAGTACATGATCAGTCACGTGAACAGTGCATGATCATTTACGTGATCAGTGCATGATCAGTCACGTGACCAGTATATGGTTGCTACGTGATCATTCCATGACAGCCACGTGAGCAGTGCATGATAGCCACGTGATGTGTGCATGAGTTACGTGAGCAGAGTATGATCAGCCACGTGATCAGTGCATGAGTGCCACGTGATCAGTGCATGATATGTCACGTGACAGGTGTGTGATCAGCCACGTGAACAGTGCATGTTCAGCCACGTGATCAGTGCATGATAGCCACGTGATCAGTGCATGATCAGTTACGTGAGCAGTGTATGATCAGCCACGTGATCAGTGCATGGTCAGACACGTGAACAGTGTATGATCAGCCACGTGATCAGTGCATGATATCCAAGTGATCAGTGCATGATCATCACGTGATCAGTGTATGATCAGCCACGTGAACAGTGCATGCTCAGTCACGTGATCTGGGCCTGCTGAGCTGCGTGATTACTGTCTGCTCATCTGCTTGACAATTGCCAGCTGAGCTGCACGATTCCTGCCTGTCATCTGCTTGACAATTGCCAGCTGTGCTGCGTAATTCCTGCCTGCTCAGCTGCTTGATTATTGCCAGCTGAGCAGCATGATTCCTCACAGCTGAGTTCCATGATTATTGCCTGCTGACTGTTTGATTCGTGCCTACTCAGCTCTTTGTTTATTGCCTCCAGAGGCACATGATCAGTGTATGATAGCAAACATGATCAGCGCATGATCAGTCACATGATCAGCGCCATTAAGTCACGTGATCACTACATGATAGTCATGTGATCAGTCCATGCTCAGTCACGGTATCAGTGCATGATCAGCCACGTGATCAGTGCATGATCTGTCACATGATTAGTGTATGATCATCCACGTGATCAGTGCATGGGCAGTCATGTGATCAGTGCATGATATAGACGTGATCAGTGCATGATCAGTCTCGTGATCAGTGCATGATAGCCACGTGATCAGTGCATGATCAGTCACCTGATGGGTGTATGATCATTCACGTGACCTGTACATGGTAGCTACATGATCATTGCATGATCAGCCACGTGAGTAGTGCATGATAGCCACGTGATCACTGCATGATCAGTCACGTGATCAGTGCATGATCAGTCATGTGACCAGTACATGGTAGCTGCGTGATCATGGCATGATCAGCCACGTGAGCAGTGCATGATAGCCACGTGATCAGTGCATGATCAGTCACGTGATCAGTGCATGATCAGTCACGTGATCAGTGCATGATCAGCCACGTGATCAGTGCATGATCAGTCACGTGATCAGTGCATGATCAGCCACGTGATCAGTGCATGATCAGCACGTGATCAGTGCATGATCAGCCACGTGATCAGTGCATGATAGCCACGTGATCAGTGCATGATCAGTCACGTGATCAGTGCATGATCAGTCACGTGATCAGTGCATGATCAGCCACGTGATCAGTGCATGATCAGCCACGTGATCAGTGCATGATCAGTCACGTGATCAGTGCATGATCAGTCACGTGATCAGTGCATGATAGCTACGTGATCAGTGCATGATCAGCCACGTGATCAGTGCATGATCAGCCACGTGATCAGTGCATGATAGCCACGTGATCAGTGCATGATCAGTCACGTGATCGTGTGTGATCAGCCACGTGATCAGTGCATGATAGCCACGTGATCAGTGCATGATCAGCCACGTGATCAGTGCATGATCAGCCACGTGATCAGTGCATGATCAGTCACGTGATCAGTGCATGATCAGCCACGTGATCAGTGCATGATCAGCCACGTGATCAGTGCATGATAGCCACGTGATCAGTGCATGATCAGCCACGTGATCAGTGCATGATAGCCACGTGATCAGTGCATGATCAGTCACGTGATCAGTGCATGATCAGCCACGTGATCAGTGCATGATATCCACGTGATCAGTGCATGATCAGCCACGTGATCAGTGCATGATAGCCACGTGATCAGTGCATGATCAGTCACGTGATACATGTGTGATCAGCCACGTGATCAGTGCATGATGAGCCACGTGATCAGTGCATGATCAATTCGTGATCAGTGCATGATCAGTCACGTGACCAGTACATGGTTGCTACGTGATCAGTGCATGATCAGCCACGTGAGCAGTGCATGATAGCCACGTGATCAGTGCATGATCAGTCACGTGATCAGTGCATGATCAGTCACGTGATCAGTGCATGATCATTCGTGATCAGTGCATGATCAGTCACGTGACCAGTATATGGTTGCTACGTGATCATTCCATGACGAGCCACGTGAGCAGTGCATGATAGCCACGTGATGTGTGCATGAGTTACGTGAGCAGAGTATGATCAGCCACGTGATCAGTGCATGAGTGCCACGTGATCAGTGCATGATATGTCACGTGACAGGTGTGTGATCAGCCACGTGAACAGTGCATGTTCAGCCACGTGATCAGTGCATGATAGCCACGTGATCAGTGCATGATCAGTTACGTGAGCAGTGTATGATCAGCCACGTGATCAGTGCATGGTCAGACACGTGAACAGTGTATGATCAGCCACGTGATCAGTGCATGATATCCAAGTGATCAGTGCATGATCATCACGTGATCAGTGTATGATCAGCCACGTGAACAGTGCATGCTCAGTCACGTGATCAGGGCCTGCTGAGCTGCGTGATTACTGTCTGCTCATCTGCTTGACAATTGCCAGCTGAGCTGCACGATTCCTGCCTGTCATCTGCTTGACAATTGCCAGCTGTGCTGCGTAATTCCTGCCTGCTCAGCTGCTTGATTATTGCCAGCTGAGCAGCATGATTCCTCACACCTGAGTTCCATGATTATTGCCTGCTGACTGTTTGATTCGTGCCTACTCAGCTCTTTGTTTATTGCCTCCAGAGGCACATGATCAGTGTATGATAGCAAACATGATCAGCGCATGATCAGTCACATGATCAGCGCCATTAAGTCACGTGATCACTACATGATAGTCATGTGATCAGTCCATGCTCAGTCACGGTATCAGTGCATGATCAGCCACGTGATCAGTGCATGATCTGTCACAAGATTAGTGTATGATCATCCACGTGATCAGTGCATGGGCAGTCATGTGATCAGTGCATGATATAGACGTGATCAGTGCATGATCAGTCACGTGATCAGTGCATGATAGCCACGTGATCAGTGCATGATCAGTCACCTGATGGGTGTATGATCATTCACGTGACCTGTACATGGTAGCTACATGATCATTGCATGATCAGCCACGTGAGTAGTGCATGATAGCCACGTGATCACTGCATGATCAGTCACGTGATCAGTGCATGATCAGTCATGTGACCAGTACATGGTAGCTGCGTGATCATGGCATGATCAGCCACGTGATCAGTGCATGATAGCCACGTGATCAGTGCATGATCAGTCACGTGATCAGTGCATGATCAGTCACGTGATCAGTGCATGATCAGCCACGTGATCAGTGCATGATCAGCCACGTGATCAGTGCATGATCAGTCACGTGATCAGTGCATGATCAGTCACGTGATCAGTGCATGATCAGCCACGTGATCAGTGCATGATCAGCCACGTGATCAGTGCATGATCAGTCGTGATCAGTGCATGATCAGTCACGTGACCAGTACATGGTAGCTACGTGATCATTGCATGATCAGCCACGTGATCAGTGCATGATAGCCACGTGATCAGTGCATGATAGCCACGTGATCAGTGCATGATCAGTCATGTGATCGTGTGTGATCAGCCACGTGATCAGTGCATGATATCCACGTGATCAGTGCATGACAGCCACGTGATCAGTGCATGAGAGCCACGTGATCAGTGCATGATCAGTCACGTGATACATGTGTGATCAGCCACGTGATCAGTGCATGATGAGCCACGTGATCAGTGCAGGATCAATTACGTGATCAGTGCATGATCAGTCACGTGACCAGTACATGGTTGCTCGTGATCATTGCATGATCAGCCACGTGAGCAGAGCATGATAGCCACGTGATCAGTGCATGATCAGTCACGTGATCAGTACATGATCAGTCACGTGAACAGTGCATGATCATTTACGTGATCTTGCATGATCAGTCACGTGACCAGTATATGGTTGCTACGTGATCATTCCATGACGAGCCACGTGAGCAGTGCATGATAGCCACGTGATGTGTGCATGAGTTACGTGAGCAGAGTATGATCAGCCACGTGATCAGTGCATGAGTGCCACGTGATCAGTGCATGATATGTCACGTGACAGGTGTGTGATCAGCCACGTGAACAGTGCATGTTCAGCCACGTGATCAGTGCATGATAGCCACGTGATCAGTGCATGATCAGTTACGTGAGCAGTGTATGATCAGCCACGTGATCAGTGCATGGTCAGACACGTGAACAGTGTATGATCAGCCACGTGATCAGTGCATGATATCCAAGTGATCAGTGCATGATCATCACGTGATCAGTGTATGATCAGCCACGTGAACAGTGCATGCTCAGTCACGTGATCAGGGCCTGCTGAGCTGCGTGATTACTGTCTGCTCATCTGCTTGACAATTGCCAGCTGAGCTGCACGATTCCTGCCTGTCATCTGCTTGACAATTGCCAGCTGTGCTGCGTAATTCCTGCCTGCTCAGCTGCTTGATTATTGCCAGCTGAGCAGCATGATTCCTCACCTGAGTTCCATGATTATTGCCTGCTGACTGTTTGATTCGTGCCTACTCAGCTCTTTGTTTATTGCCTCCAGAGGCACATGATCAGTGTATGATAGCAAACATGATCAGCGCATGATCAGTCACATGATCAGCGCCATTAAGTCACGTGATCACTACATGATAGTCATGTGATCAGTCCATGCTCAGTCACGGTATCAGTGCATGATCAGCCACGTGATCAGTGCATGATCTGTCACAAGATTAGTGTATGATCATCCACGTGATCAGTGCATGGGCAGTCATGTGATCAGTGCATGATATAGGCGTGATCAGTGCATGATCAGTCGTGATCAGTGCATGATAGCCACGTGATCAGTGCATGATCAGTCACCTGATGGGTGTATGATCATTCACGTGACCTGTACATGGTAGCTACATGATCATTGCATGATCAGCCACGTGAGTAGTGCATGATAGCCACGTGATCACTGCATGATCAGTCACGTGATCAGTGCATGATCAGTCATGTGACCAGTACATGGTAGCTGCGTGATCATGGCATGATCAGCCACGTGAGCAGTGCATGATAGCCACGTGATCAGTGCATGATCAGACGTGATCAGTGCATGATCAGTCACGTGATCAGTGCATGATCAGCCACGTGATCAGTGCATGACAGCCACGTGATCAGTGTATGATCAGCCACGTGATCAGTGCATGATAGCCACGTGATCAGTGCATGATCAGTCACGTGATCAGTGCATGATCAGTCACGTGATCAGTGCATGATCAGCCACGTGATCAGTGCATGATCAGCCACGTGATCAGTGCATGATCAATTACGTGATCAGTGCATGATCAGTCACGTGATCAGTGCATGATAGCTACGTGATCATTGCATGATCAGCCACGTGATCAGTGCATGATAGCCACGTGATCAGTGCATGATAGCCACGTGATCAGTGCATGATCAGTCACGTGATCGTGTGTGATCAGCCACGTGATCAGTGCATGATCAGCCACGTGATCAGTGCATGATCAGCACGTGATCAGTGCATGATCAGCCACGTGATCAGTGCATGATAGCCACGTGATCAGTGCATGATCAGTCACGTGATCAGTGCATGATCAGTCACGTGATCAGTGCATGATCAGCCACGTGATCAGTGCATGATCAGCCACGTGATCAGTGCATGATCAGTCACGTGATCAGTGCATGATCAGTCACGTGATCAGTGCATGATAGCTACGTGATCAGTGCATGATCAGCCACGTGATCAGTGCATGATAGCCACGTGATCAGTGCATGATCAGCCACGTGATCAGTGCATGATCAATTACGTGATCAGTGCATGATCAGTCACGTGATCAGTGCATGATAGCCACGTGATCAGTGCATGATAGCCACGTGATCAGTGCATGATCAGTCATGTGATCGTGTGTGATCAGCGTGATCAGTGCATGACAGCCACGTGATCAGTGCATGATAGCCACGTGATCAGTGCATGATCAGTCACGTGATCATGTGTGATCAGCCACGTGATCAGTGCATGATGAGCCACGTGATCAGTGCATGATCAATTACGTGATCAGTGCATGATCAGTCACGTGACCAGTACATGGTTGCTACGTGATCGTTGCATGATCAGCCACGTGAGCAGTGCATGATAGCCACGTGATCAGTGCATGATCAGTCACGTGATCAGTGCATGATCAGTCACGTGATCAGTGCATGATCATTCACGTGATCAGTGCATGATCAGTCACGTGACCAGTATATGGTTGCTACGTGATCATCCATGACAGCCACGTGATCAGTGCATGATAGCCACGTGATGTGTGCATGTTACGTGATCAGAGTATGATCAGCCACGTGATCAGTGCATGAGTGCCACGTGATCAGTGCATGATATGTCACGTGACAGGTGTGTGATCAGCCACGTGATCAGTGCATGATCAGCCACGTGATCAGTGCATGATAGCCACGTGATCAGTGCATGATCAGTTACGTGATCAGTGTATGATCAGCCACGTGATCAGTGCATGGTCAGACACGTGAACAGTGTATGATCAGCCACGTGATCAGTGCATGATATCCAAGTGATCAGTGCATGATCATCACGTGATCAGTGTATGATCAGCCACGTGAACAGTGCATGCTCAGTCACGTGATCAGGGCCTGCTGAGCTGCGTGATTACTGTCTGCTCATCTGCTTGACAATTGCCAGCTGAGCTGCACGATTCCTGCCTGTCATCTGCTTGACAATTGCCAGCTGTGCTGCGTAATTCCTGCCTGCTCAGCTGCTTGATTATTGCCAGCTGAGCAGCATGATTCCTCACACCTGAGTTCCATGATTATTGCCTGCTGACTGTTTGATTCGTGCCTACTCAGCTCTTTGTTTATTGCCTCCAGAGGCACATGATCAGTGTATGATAGCAAACATGATCAGCGCATGATCAGTCACATGATCAGCGCCATTAAGTCACGTGATCACTACATGATAGTCATGTGATCAGTCCATGCTCAGTCACGGTATCAGTGCATGATCAGCCACGTGATCAGTGCATGATCTGTCACATGATTAGTGTATGATCATCCACGTGATCAGTGCATGGGCAGTCATGTGATCAGTGCATGATATAGACGTGATCAGTGCATGATCAGTCACGTGATCAGTGCATGATAGCCACGTGATCAGTGCATGATCAGTCACCTGATGGGTGTATGATCATTCACGTGACCTGTACATGTAGCTACATGATCATTGCATGATCAGCCACGTGAGTAGTGCATGATAGCCACGTGATCAGTGCATGATCAGTCACGTGATCAGTGCATGATCAGTCATGTGACCAGTACATGGTAGCTGCGTGATCATGGCATGATCAGCCACGTGATCAGTGCATGATCAGCCACGTGATCAGTGCATGATCAGCCACGTGATCAGTGCATGATCAGTCACGTGATCAGTGCATGATAGCCACGTGATCATGCATGATCAGCCACGTGATCAGTGCATGATAGCCACGTGATCAGTGCATGATCAGTCACGTGATCAGTGCATGATCAGTCACGTGATCAGTGCATGATCAGCCACGTGATCAGTGCATGATCAGTCACGTGATCAGTGCATGATCAGCCACGTGATCAGTGCATGATAGCCACGTGATCAGTGCATGATCAGTCACGTGATCAGTGCATGATCAGTCACGTGATCAGTGCATGATCAGCCACGTGATCAGTGCATGATCAGCCACGTGATCAGTGCATGATCATTCGTGATCAGTGCATGATCAGTCACGTGATCAGTGCATGGTAGCTACGTGATCAGTGCATGATCAGCCACGTGATCAGTGCATGATAGCCACGTGATCAGTGCATGATAGCCACGTGATCAGTGCATGATCAGTCATGTGATACGTGTGTGATCAGCCACGTGATCAGTGCATGATATCCACGTGATCAGTGCATGACAGCCACGTGATCAGTGCATGATAGCCACGTGATCAGTGCATGATCAGTCACGTGATACATGTGTGATCAGCCACGTGATCAGTGCATGATGAGCCACGTGATCAGTGCATGATCAATTACGTGATCAGTGCATGATCAGTCACGTGACCAGTACATGGTTGCTACGTGATCGTTGCATGATCAGCCACGTGAGCAGTGCATGATAGCCACGTGATCAGTGCATGATCAGTCACGTGATCAGTACATGATCAGTCACGTGAACAGTGCATGATCATTCGTGATCAGTGCATGATCAGTCACGTGACCAGTATATGGTTGCTACGTGATCATTCCATGACGAGCCACGTGAGCAGTGCATGATAGCCACGTGATGTGTGCATGAGTTACGTGAGCAGAGTATGATCAGCCACGTGATCAGTGCATGAGTGCCACGTGATCAGTGCATGATATGTCACGTGACAGGTGTGTGATCAGCCACGTGAACAGTGCATGTTCAGCCACGTGATCAGTGCATGATAGCCACGTGATCAGTGCATGATCAGTTACGTGAGCAGTGTATGATCAGCCACGTGATCAGTGCATGGTCAGACACGTGAACAGTGTATGATCAGCCACGTGATCAGTGCATGATATCCAAGTGATCAGTGCATGATCATCACGTGATCAGTGTATGATCAGCCACGTGAACAGTGCATGCTCAGTCACGTGATCTGGGCCTGCTGAGCTGCGTGATTACTGTCTGCTCATCTGCTTGACAATTGCCAGCTGAGCTGCACGATTCCTGCCTGTCATCTGCTTGACAATTGCCAGCTGTGCTGCGTAATTCCTGCCTGCTCAGCTGCTTGATTATTGCCAGCTGAGCAGCATGATTCCTCACAGCTGAGTTCCATGATTATTGCCTGCTGACTGTTTGATTCGTGCCTACTCAGCTCTTTGTTTATTGCCTCCAGAGGCACATGATCAGTGTATGATAGCAAACATGATCAGCGCATGATCAGTCACATGATCAGCGCCATTAAGTCACGTGATCACTACATGATAGTCATGTGATCAGTCCATGCTCAGTCACGGTATCAGTGCATGATCAGCCACGTGATCAGTGCATGATCTGTCACAAGATTAGTGTATGATCATCCACGTGATCAGTGCATGGGCAGTCATGTGATCAGTGCATGATATAGACGTGATCAGTGCATGATCAGTCTCGTGATCAGTGCATGATAGCCACGTGATCAGTGCATGATCAGTCACCTGATGGGTGTATGATCATTCACGTGACCTGTACATGGTAGCTACATGATCATTGCATGATCAGCCACGTGAGTAGTGCATGATAGCCACGTGATCAGTGCATGATCAGTCACGTGATCAGTGCATGATCAGTCATGTGACCAGTACATGGTAGCTGCGTGATCATGGCATGATCAGCCACGTGAGCAGTGCATGATAGCCACGTGATCAGTGCATGATCAGACACGTGATCAGTGCATGATCAGTCACGTGATCAGTGCATGATCAGCCACGTGATCAGTGCATGATCAGGCACGTGATCAGTGTATGTCAGCCACGTGATCAGTGCATGATAGCCACGTGATCAGTGCATGATCAGTCACGTGATCAGTGCATGATCAGTCACGTGATCAGTGCATGATCAGCCACGTGATCAGTGCATGATCAGCCACGTGATCAGTGCATGATCAATTCGTGATCAGTGCATGATCAGTCACGTGACCAGTACATGGTAGCTCGTGATCATTGCATGATCAGCCACGTGATCAGTGCATGATAGCCACGTGATCAGTGCATGATAGCCACGTGATCAGTGCATGATCAGTCATGTGATCGTGTGTGATCAGCCACGTGATCAGTGCATGATATCCACGTGATCAGTGCATGACAGCCACGTGATCAGTGCATGATAGCCACGTGATCAGTGCATGATCAGTCACGTGATCATGTGTGATCAGCCACGTGATCAGTGCATGATCAGCCGTGATCAGTGCATGATCAATTACGTGATCAGTGCATGATCAGTCACGTGACAGTACATGGTTGCTACGTGATCGTTGCATGATCAGCCACGTGAGCAGTGCATGATAGCCACGTGATCAGTGCATGATCAGTCACGTGATCAGTGCATGATCAGTCACGTGAACAGTGCATGATCATTCGTGATCTGCATGATCAGTCACGTGACCAGTATATGGTTGCTACGTGATCATTGCATGAGCCACGTGATCAGTGCATGATAGCCACGTGATCAGTGCATGAGTTACGTGATCAGTATGATCAGCCACGTGATCAGTGCATGATGCCACGTGATCAGTGCATGATATGTCACGTGACAGTGTGTGATCAGCCACGTGATCAGTGCATGATCAGCCACGTGATCAGTGCATGATCAGCCACGTGATCAGTGCATGATAGCCACGTGATCAGTGCATGATCAGTCACGTGATCATGTGTGATCAGCCACGTGATCAGTGCATGATCAGCCACGTGATCAGTGCATGATCAGTCACGTGATCAGTGCATGATCAGTCACGTGACCAGTACATGGTAGCTACGTGATCAGTGCATGATCAGCCACGTGATCAGTGCATGATAGCCACGTGATCAGTGCATGATCAGTCCGCAGATCAGTACATGATCAGTCACGTGAACAGTGCATGATCATTTACGTGATCAGTGCATGATCAGTCACGTGACCAGTACATGGTTCGTGATCATTCCATGACGAGCCACGTGAGCAGTGCATGATGCACGATGTGTGCATGAGTTACGTGAGCAGAGTATGATCAGCCACGTGATCAGTGCATGAGTGCCACGTGATCAGTGCATGATATGTCACGTGACAGGTGTGTCAGCCACGTGATCAGTGCATGTTCAGCCACGTGATCAGTGCATGATAGCCACGTGATCAGTGCATGATCAGTTACGTGAGCAGTGTATGATCAGCCACGTGATCAGTGCATGGTCAGACACGTGAACAGTGTATGATCAGCCACGTGATCAGTGCATGATATCCAAGTGATCAGTGCATGATCATCACGTGATCAGTGTATGATCAGCCACGTGAACAGTGCATGCTCAGTCACGTGATCTGGGCCTGCTGAGCTGCGTGATTACTGTCTGCTCATCTGCTTGACAATTGCCAGCTGAGCTGCACGATTCCTGCCTGTCATCTGCTTGACAATTGCCAGCTGTGCTGCGTAATTCCTGCCTGCTCAGCTGCTTGATTATTGCCAGCTGAGCAGCATGATTCCTCACACCTGAGTTCCATGATTATTGCCTGCTGACTGTTTGATTCGTGCCTACTCAGCTCTTTGTTTATTGCCTCCAGAGGCACATGATCAGTGTATGATAGCAAACATGATCAGCGCATGATCAGTCACATGATCAGCGCCATTAAGTCACGTGATCACTACATGATAGTCATGTGATCAGTCCATGCTCAGTCACGGTATCAGTGCATGATCAGCCACGTGATCAGTGCATGATCTGTCACAAGATTAGTGTATGATCATCCACGTGATCAGTGCATGGCAGTCATGTGATCAGTGCATGATATAGACGTGATCAGTGCATGATCAGTCACGTGATCAGTGCATGATAGCCACGTGATCAGTGCATGATCAGTCACGTGATCAGTGTATGATCAGCCACGTGATCAGTGCATGATCAGCCACGTGATCAGTGCATGATCAGCCACGTGATCAGTGCATGATCAGCCACGTGATCAGTGCATGATCAGTCACGTGATCAGTGCATGATCAGTCACGTGATCAGTGCATGATCAGTCACGTGATCAGTGCATGATCAGCCACGTGATCAGTGCATGATCAGCCACGTGATCAGTGCATGATCAGTCACGTGATCAGTGCATGATCAGTCACGTGATCAGTGCATGATAGCTACGTGATCAGTGCATGATCAGCCACGTGATCAGTGCATGATAGCCACGTGATCAGTGCATGATCAGCCACGTGATCAGTGCATGATCAGTCGTGATCAGTGCATGATCAGCCACGTGATCAGTGCATGATCAGCCACGTGATCAGTGCATGATAGCCACGTGATCAGTGCATGATCAGTCACGTGATCAGTGTGTGATCAGCCACGTGATCAGTGCATGACAGCCACGTGATCAGTGCATGATAGCCACGTGATCAGTGCATGATCAGTCACGTGATCAGTGTGATCAGCCACGTGATCAGTGCATGATCAGCCACGTGATCAGTGCATGATCAATACGTGATCAGTGCATGATCAGTCACGTGATCAGTGCATGATCCTACGTGATCAGTGCATGATCAGCCACGTGAGCAGTGCATGATAGCCACGTGATCAGTGCATGATCAGTCACGTGATCAGTGCATGATCAGTCACGTGAACAGTGCATGATCACACGTGATCTTGCATGATCAGTCACGTGACCAGTATATGGTGCTACGTGATCATTCCATGACGAGCCACGTGAGCAGTGCATGATAGCCACGTGATGTGCATGAGTTACGTGAGCAGTATGATCAGCCACGTGATCAGTGCATGAGTGCCACGTGATCAGTGCATGATATGTCACGTGACAGGTGTGTGATCAGCCACGTGAACAGTGCATGTTCAGCCACGTGATCAGTGCATGATAGCCACGTGATCAGTGCATGATCAGTTACGTGAGCAGTGTATGATCAGCCACGTGATCAGTGCATGGTCAGACACGTGAACAGTGTATGATCAGCCACGTGATCAGTGCATGATATCCAAGTGATCAGTGCATGATCATCACGTGATCAGTGTATGATCAGCCACGTGAACAGTGCATGCTCAGTCACGTGATCTGGGCCTGCTGAGCTGCGTGATTACTGTCTGCTCATCTGCTTGACAATTGCCAGCTGAGCTGCACGATTCCTGCCTGTCATCTGCTTGACAATTGCCAGCTGTGCTGCGTAATTCCTGCCTGCTCAGCTGCTTGATTATTGCCAGCTGAGCAGCATGATTCCTCACACCTGAGTTCCATGATTATTGCCTGCTGACTGTTTGATTCGTGCCTACTCAGCTCTTTGTTTATTGCCTCCAGAGGCACATGATCAGTGTATGATAGCAAACATGATCAGCGCATGATCAGTCACATGATCAGCGCCATTAAGTCACGTGATCACTACATGATAGTCATGTGATCAGTCCATGCTCAGTCACGGTATCAGTGCATGATCAGCCACGTGATCAGTGCATGATCTGTCACATGATTAGTGTATGATCATCCACGTGATCAGTGCATGGGCAGTCATGTGATCAGTGCATGATATAGACGTGATCAGTGCATGATCAGTCTCGTGATCAGTGCATGATAGCCACGTGATCAGTGCATGATCAGTCACCTGATGGGTGTATGATCATTCACGTGACCTGTACATGGTAGCTACATGATCATTGCATGATCAGCCACGTGAGTAGTGCATGATAGCCACGTGATCACTGCATGATCAGTCACGTGATCAGTGCATGATCAGTCATGTGACCAGTACATGGTAGCTGCGTGATCATGGCATGATCAGCCACGTGATCAGTGCATGATAGCCACGTGATCAGTGCATGATCAGTCACGTGATCAGTGCATGATCAGTCACGTGATCAGTGCATGATCAGCCACGTGATCAGTGCATGACCAGGCACGTGATCAGTGTATGTCAGCCAAGTGATCAGTGCATGATAGCCACGTGATCAGTGCATGATCAGTCACGTGATCAGTGCATGATCAGTTACGTGATCAGTGTATGATCAGCCACGTGATCAGTGCATGATCAGCCACGTGATCAGTGCATGATCAATTACGTGATCAGTGCATGATCAGTCACGTGACCAGTACATGGTAGCTACGTGATCAGTGCATGATCAGCCACGTGATCAGTGCATGATAGCCACGTGATCAGTGCATGATAGCCACGTGATCAGTGCATGATCATGTGATACGTGTGTGATCAGCCACGTGATCAGTGCATGATATCCACGTGATCAGTGCATGACAGCCACGTGATCAGTGCATGAGAGCCACGTGATCAGTGCATGATCAGTCACGTGATACATGCATGATCAGCCACGTGATCAGTGCATGATGAGCCACGTGATCAGTGCATGATCAATTACGTGATCAGTGCATGATCAGTCACGTGACCAGTACATGGTTGCTACGTGATTGTTGCATGATCAGCCACGTGATCAGTGCATGATAGCCACGTGATCAGTGCATGATCAGTCACGTGATCAGTACATGATCAGTCACGTGATCAGTGCATGATCAGTTACGTGATCAGTGCATGATCAGTCACGTGACCAGTATATGGTTAGCACGTGATCATTCCATGACTCAGCCACGTGATCAGTGCATGATAGCCACGTGATCAGTGCATGAGTTACGTGATCAGTGCATGATCAGCCACGTGATCAGTGCATGAGTGCACGTGATCAGTGCATGATATGTCACGTGACAGTGCATGATCAGCCACGTGATCAGTGCATGATCAGCCACGTGATCAGTGCATGATAGCCACGTGATCAGTGCATGATCAGTTACGTGATCAGTGCATGATCAGTCATGTGATCAGTGCATGGTAGCACGTGATCATGCATGATCAGCCACGTGATCAGTGCATGATAGCCACGTGATCAGTGCATGATCAGTCACGTGATCAGTGCATGATCAGCCACGTGATCAGTGCATGATCAGTCACGTGATCAGTGCATGATCAGCACGTGATCAGTGCATGATAGCCACGTGATCAGTGCATGATCAGTCACGTGATCAGTGCATGATCAGTCACGTGATCAGTGCATGATCAGCCACGTGATCAGTGCATGATCAGCCACGTGATCAGTGCATGATCAATTACGTGATCAGTGCATGATCAGTCACGTGATCAGTGCATGTAGCCACGTGATCAGTGCATGATCAGCCACGTGATCAGTGCATGATAGCCACGTGATCAGTGCATGATAGCCACGTGATCAGTGCATGATCAGTCATGTGATACGCAGTGATCAGCCACGTGATCAGTGCATGATATCCACGTGATCAGTGCATGACAGCCACGTGATCAGTGCATGAGAGCCACGTGATCAGTGCATGATCAGTCACGTGATCATGTGTGATCAGCCACGTGATCAGTGCATGATGAGCCACGTGATCAGTGCATGATCAATACGTGATCAGTGCATGATCAGTCACGTGACCAGTACATGGTTAGCGTGATCAGTGCATGATCAGCCACGTGATCAGTGCATGATAGCCACGTGATCAGTGCATGATCAGTCACGTGATCAGTGCATGATCAGTCACGTGATCAGTGCATGATCATTTACGTGATCAGTGCATGATCAGTCACGTGATCAGTATATGGTTAGCATGCGGATCATTGCATGATCAGCCACGTGATCAGTGCATGATAGCCACGTGATGTGTGCATGAGTTACGTGATCAGTGTATGATCAGCCACGTGATCAGTGCATGAGAGCCACGTGATCAGTGCATGATGTCACGTGACAGTGTGTGATCAGCCACGTGATCAGTGCATGTCAGCCACGTGATCAGTGCATGATAGCCACGTGATCAGTGCATGATCAGTTACGTGATCAGTGATGATCAGCCACGTGATCAGTGCATGATCAGTCACGTGATCAGTGCATGATAGCCACGTGATCAGTGCATGATCAGCCACGTGATCAGTGCATGATAGCCACGTGATCAGTGCATGATCAGCCACGTGATCAGTGCATGATCAGTCACGTGATCAGCATGATCAGTCACGTGATCAGTGCATGATCAGCCACGTGATCAGTGCATGATCAGCCACATGATCAGTATGATCAATTACGTGATCAGTGCATGATCAGTCACGTGATCAGTGCATGGTAGCCACGTGATCAGTGCATGATAAGCCACGTGATCAGTGCATGATCAGCCACGTGATCAGTGCATGATCAGCCACGTGATCAGCATGATCAGCCACGTGATCAGTGCATGATAGCCACGCGGATCATGCATGATCAGTCACGTGATCAGCATGATCATCAAGTGCGGAACAGTGATTTACGTGATCAGTGCATGATCAGTCACGTGACCAGCATATGGTTGCTACGTGATCATCCATGACGAGCCACTGAGCAGTGCATGATAGACGTGATGATGTGCATGAGCCACGTGAGCAGAGTATGATCAGCCACGTGATCAGTGCATGAGTGCCACGTGATCAGTGCATATGTCACGTGACAGGTGTGTGATGCCACGTGAACAGTGCAATCAGCCACGTGATCAGTGCATGATCAGCCACGTGATCAGTGCATGATCAGTTACGTGAGCAGTGTATGATCAGCCACGTGATCAGTGCATGGTCAGACACGTGATCAGTGCATGATCAGCCACGTGATCAGTGCATGATCATCACGTGATCAGTGTATGATCAGCCACGTGAACAGTGCATGCTCAGTCACGTGATCTGGGCCTGCTGAGCTGCGTGATTACTGTCTGCTCATCTGCTTGACAATTGCCAGCTGAGCTGCACGATCCTGCCTGTCATCTGCTTGACAATTGCCAGCTGTGCTATGAATTCTGCCTGCTCAGCTGCTTGATTATTGCCAGCTGAGCAGCATGATTCCTCACACCTGAGTTCCATGATTATTGCCTGCTGACTGTTTGATTCGCCTACTCAGCTCTTTGTTTATTGCCTCCAGAGGCACATGATCAGTGTATGATAGCCATGGATCAGCGATGATCAGTCACATGATCAGCGCCATTAAGTCACGTGATCACTACATGATAGTCATGTGATCAGTCCATGCTCAGTCACGGTATCAGTGCATGATCAGCCACGTGATCAGTGCATGATCTGTCACAAGATTAGTGTATGATCATCCACGTGATCAGTGCATGGGCAGTCATGTGATCAGTGCATGATATAGACGTGAACAGTGCATGATCAGTCGTGATCAGTGCATGATAGCCACGTGATCAGTGCATGATCAGTCACCTGATGGGTGCATGATCATTCACGTGACCTGTACATGGTAGCTACATGATCATTGCATGATCAGCCACGTGAGTAGTGCATGATAGCCACGTGATCACTGCATGATCAGTCACGTGATCAGTGCATGATCAGTCATGTGACCAGTACATGGTAGCTGCGTGATCAGTGCATGATCAGCCACGTGAGCAGTGCATGATAGCCACGTGATCAGTGCATGATCAGACACGTGATCAGTGCATGATCAGTCACGTGATCAGTGCATGATCAGCCACGTGATCAGTATGATCAGGCACGTGATCAGTGTATGTCCAGCCAAGTGATCAGTGCATGATAGCCACGTGATCAGTGCATGATCAGTTGGTGATCAGTGTATGATCAGCCACGTGATCAGTGCATGATCAGCCACATGATCAGTGCATGATCAATTACGTGATCAGTGCATGATCAGTCACGTGACTAGCATGGTAGCCACGTGATCATTGCCTGATCAGCCACGTGATCAGTGCATGATAGCCACGTGATCAGTGCATGAGCCACGTGATCAGTGCATGATCAGTCACGTGATACGCATGATCAGCCACATGATCTGCATGATATCCACGTGATCAGTGCATGACAGCCACGTGATCAGTGCATGAGAGCCACGTGATCAGTGCATGATCAGTCACGTGATACATGTGTGATCAGCCACGTGATCAGTGCATGATGAGCCACGTGATCAGTGCATGATCAATTACGTGATCAGTGCATGATCAGTCACGTGACCAGTACATGGCTGCTACGTGATCGGCATGATCAGCCACGTGAGCAGTGCATGATAGCCACGTGATCAGTGCATGATCAGTCACGTGATCAGTGCATGATCAGTCACGTGAACAGTGATCATTTACGTGATCTTGCATGATCAGTCACGTACTCAGTATATGGTAGCTACGTGATCATTGCATGACAGCCACGTGAGCAGTGCATGATAGCCACGTGATGTGTGCATGAGCACGTGATCAGTGTATGATCAGCCACGTGATCAGTGCATGAGTGCCACGTGATCAGTGCATGATATGTCACGTGACAGTGCATCAGCCACGTGAACAGTGCATGATCAGCCACGTGATCAGTGCATGATAGCCACGTGATCAGTGCATGATAGCCACGTGATCAGTGCATGATCAGTCATGTGATCAGTGTGTGATCAGCCACGTGATCAGTGCATGATATCCACGTGATCAGTGCATGATCAGCCACGTGATCAGTGCATGAGAGCCACGTGATCAGTGCATGATCAGTCACGTGATACATGTGTGATCAGCCACGTGATCAGTGCATGATGAGCCACGTGATCAGTGCATGATCAATTACGTGATCAGTGCATGATCAGTCACGTGACCAGTACATGGTTGCTACGTGATCGTGCATGATCAGCCACGTGAGCAGAGCATGATAGCCACGTGATCAGTGCATGATCAGTCACGTGATCAGTACATGATCAGTCACGTGAACAGTGCATGATCATTTACGTGATCTGCATGATCAGTCACGTGACCAGTATATGGTAGCTACGTGATCATTGCATGACAGCCACGTGAGCAGTGCATGATAGCCACGTGATGTGTGCATGAGTTACGTGAGCAGAGTATGATCAGCCACGTGATCAGTGCATGAGTGCCACGTGATCAGTGCATGATATGTCACGTGACAGTGTGTGATCAGCCACGTGATCAGTGCATGTTCAGCCACGTGATCAGTGCATGATAGCCACGTGATCAGTGCATGATCAGTTACGTGAGCAGTGTATGATCAGCCACGTGATCAGTGCATGGTCAGACACGTGAACAGTGTATGATCAGCCACGTGATCAGTGCATGATATCCAAGTGATCAGTGCATGATCATCACGTGATCAGTGTATGATCAGCCACGTGAACAGTGCATGCTCAGTCACGTGATCAGGGCCTGCTGAGCTGCGTGATTACTGTCTGCTCATCTGCTTGACAATTGCCAGCTGAGCTGCACGATTCCTGCCTGTCATCTGCTTGACAATTGCCAGCTGTGCTGCGTAATTCCTGCCTGCTCAGCTGCTTGATTATTGCCAGCTGAGCAGCATGATTCCTCACAGCTGAGTTCCATGATTATTGCCTGCTGACTGTTTGATTCGTGCCTACTCAGCTCTTTGTTTATTGCCTCCAGAGGCACATGATCAGTGTATGATAGCAAACATGATCAGTGCATGATCAGTCACATGATCAGCGCCATTAAGTCACGTGATCACTACATGATAGTCATGTGATCAGTCCATGCTCAGTCACGGTATCAGTGCATGATCAGCCACGTGATCAGTGCATGATCTGTCACATGATTAGTGTATGATCATCCACGTGATCAGTGCATGGGCAGTCATGTGATCAGTGCATGATATAGACGTGATCAGTGCATGATCAGTCACGTGATCAGTGCATGATCAGCCACGTGATCAGTGCATGATCAGCCACGTGATCAGTGCATGATCAGCCACGTGATCAGTGCATGATCAGGCACGTGATCAGTGCATGATCAGCCACGTGATCAGTGCATGATAGCCACGTGATCAGTGCATGATCAGTCACGTGATCAGTGCATGATCAGTCACGTGATCAGTGCATGATCAGCCACGTGATCAGTGCATGATCAGCCACGTGATCAGTGCATGATCACCACGTGATCAGTGCATGATCAGTCACGTGATCAGTGCATGATAGCCACGTGATCATTGCATGATCAGCCACGTGATCAGTGCATGATAGCCACGTGATCAGTGCATGATAGCCACGTGATCAGTGCATGATCAGTCACGTGATAGTGTGTGATCAGCCACGTGATCAGTGCATGACAGCCACGTGATCAGTGCATGAGCCACGTGATCAGTGCATGATCAGTCACGTGATCAGTGTGTGATCAGCCACGTGATCAGTGCATGATCAGCCACGTGATCAGTGCATGATCAATTACGTGATCAGTGCATGATCAGTCACGTGATCAGTACATGGTAGCCACGTGATCTGCATGATCAGCCACGTGATCAGTGCATGATAGCCACGTGATCAGTGCATGATCAGTCACGTGATCAGTGCATGATCAGTCACGTGATCAGTGCATGATCATTACGTGATCAGTGCATGATCAGTCACGTGACCAGTATATGGTAGCTACGTGATCAGTGCGATCAGCCACGTGATCAGTGCATGATAGCCACGTGATGTGCAGTTGCCAGATCAGTGTATGATCAGCCACGTGATCAGTGCATGATAGCCACGTGATCAGTGCATGATAGTCACGTGATCAGTGTGTGATCAGCCACGTGATCAGTGCATGATCAGCCACGTGATCAGTGCATGATAGCCACGTGATCAGTGCATGATCAGTCACGTGATCAGTGCATGATCAGCCACGTGATCAGTGCATGATCAGTCACGTGACCAGTGCATGGTAGCTGCGTGATCATGCATGATCAGCCACGTGATCAGTGCATGATAGCCACGTGATCAGTGCATGATCAGTCACGTGATCAGTGCATGATCAGCCACGTGATCAGTGCATGATCAGTCACGTGATCAGTGCATGATCAGCCACGTGATCAGTGCATGATCAGCCACGTGATCAGTGCATGATCAGTCACGTGATCAGTGCATGATCAGCCACGTGATCAGTGCATGATAGCCACGTGATCAGTGCATGATCAGCCACGTGATCAGTGCATGATCAGCCACGTGATCAGTGCATGATAGCCACGTGATCAGTGCATGATCAGCCACGTGAGCAGTGCATGATAGCCACGTGATCAGTGCATGATCAGTCACGTGATCAGTGCATGATCAGTCACGTGATCAGTGCATGATCATTTACGTGATCAGTGCATGATCAGTCACGTGACCAGTATATGGTTGCTACGTGATCATTGCATGACAGCCACGTGATCAGTGCATGATAGCCACGTGATCAGTGCATGAGTTACGTGATCAGTGTATGATCAGCCACGTGATCAGTGCATGAGTGCCACGTGATCAGTGCATGATATGTCACGTGACAGTGTGTGATCAGCCACGTGAACAGTGCATGATCAGCCACGTGATCAGTGCATGATAGCCACGTGATCAGTGCATGATCAGTTACGTGATCAGTGTATGATCAGCCACGTGATCAGTGCATCAGACACGTGATCAGTGTATGATCAGCCACGTGATCAGTGCATGATCATCACGTGATCAGTGTATGATCAGCCACGTGAACAGTGCATGCTCAGTCACGTGATCTGGGCCTGCTGAGCTGCGTGATTACTGTCTGCTCATCTGCTTGACAATTGCCAGCTGAGCTGCACGATTCCTGCCTGTCATCTGCTTGACAATTGCCAGCTGTGCTGCGAATTCTGCCTGCTCAGCTGCTTGATTATTGCCAGCTGAGCAGCATGATTCCTCACACCTGAGTTCCATGATTATTGCCTGCTGACTGTTTGATTCGTGCCTACTCAGCTCTTTGTTTATTGCCTCCAGAGGCACATGATCAGTGTATGATAGCAAACATGATCAGCGCATGATCAGTCACATGATCAGCGCCATTAAGTCACGTGATCACTACATGATAGTCATGTGATCAGTCCATGCTCAGTCACGGTATCAGTGCATGATCAGCCACGTGATCAGTGCATGATCTGTCACGTGATTAGTGTATGATCATCCACGTGATCAGTGCATGGGCAGTCATGTGATCAGTGCATGATATAGACGTGATCAGTGCATGATCAGTCTCGTGATCAGTGCATGATAGCCACGTGATCAGTGCATGATCAGTCACCTGATGGGTGTATGATCATTCACGTGACCTGTACATGGTAGCTACATGATCATTGCATGATCAGCCACGTGAGTAGTGCATGATAGCCACGTGATCAGTGCATGATCAGTCACGTGATCAGTGCATGATCAGTCATGTGACCAGTACATGGTAGCTGCGTGATCATGGCATGATCAGCCACGTGATCAGTGCATGATAGCCACGTGATCAGTGCATGATCAGACACGTGATCAGTGCATGATCAGTCACGTGATCAGTGCATGATCAGCCACGTGATCAGTGCATGATCAGGCACGTGATCAGTGCATGATCAGCCACGTGATCAGTGCATGATAGCCACGTGATCAGTGCATGATCAGTCACGTGATCAGTGCATGATCAGCCACGTGATCAGTGCATGATCAGCCACATGATCAGTGCATGATCAATTACGTGATCAGTGCATGATCAGTCACGGATCAGTGTATAGCTACGTGATCATTGCATGATCAGCCACGTGATCAGTGCATGATAGCCACGTGATCAGTGCATGATAGCCACGTGATCAGTGCATGATCAGTCATGTGATACGTGTGTGATCAGCCACGTGATCAGTGCATGATATCCACGTGATCAGTGCATGACAGCCACGTGATCAGTGCATGAGAGCCACGTGATCAGTGCATGATCAGTCACGTGACATGTGTGATCAGCCACGTGATCAGTGCATGATGAGCCACGTGATCAGTGCAGGATCAATTACGTGATCAGTGCATGATCAGTCACGTGACCAGTACATGGTTGCTACGTGATCGTTGCATGATCAGCCACGTGAGCAGAGCATGATAGCCACGTGATCAGTGCATGATCAGTCACGTGATCAGTACATGATCAGTCACGTGAACAGTGCATGATCACGTGATCTTGCATGATCAGTCACGTGACCAGTATATGGTTACGTGATCATTCCATGACGAGCCACGTGAGCAGTGCATGATAGCCACGTGATGTGCATGAGTTACGTGAGCAGAGTATGATCAGCCACGTGATCAGTGCATGAGTGCCACGTGATCAGTGCATGATATGTCACGTGACAGGTGTGTGATCAGCCACGTGAACAGTGCATGTTCAGCCACGTGATCAGTGCATGATAGCCACGTGATCAGTGCATGATCAGTTACGTGAGCAGTGTATGATCAGCCACGTGATCAGTGCATGGTCAGACACGTGAACAGTGTATGATCAGCCACGTGATCAGTGCATGATATCCAAGTGATCAGTGCATGATCATCACGTGATCAGTGTATGATCAGCCACGTGAACAGTGCATGCTCAGTCACGTGATCTGGGCCTGCTGAGCTGCGTGATTACTGTCTGCTCATCTGCTTGACAATTGCCAGCTGAGCTGCACGATTCCTGCCTGTCATCTGCTTGACAATTGCCAGCTGTGCTGCGTAATTCCTGCCTGCTCAGCTGCTTGATTATTGCCAGCTGAGCAGCATGATTCCTCACAGCTGAGTTCCATGATTATTGCCTGCTGACTGTTTGATTCGTGCCTACTCAGCTCTTTGTTTATTGCCTCCAGAGGCACATGATCAGTGTATGATAGCAAACATGATCAGTGCATGATCAGTCACATGATCAGCGCCATTAAGTCACGTGATCACTACATGATAGTCATGTGATCAGTCCATGCTCAGTCACGGTATCAGTGCATGATCAGCCACGTGATCAGTGCATGATCTGTCACATGATTAGTGTATGATCATCCACGTGATCAGTGCATGGGCAGTCATGTGATCAGTGCATGATATAGACGTGATCAGTGCATGATCAGTCTCGTGATCAGTGCATGATAGCCACGTGATCAGTGCATGATCAGTCACGTGATCAGTGCATGATCAGTCACGTGATCAGTGCATGATCAGCCACGTGATCAGTGCATGATCAGCCACGTGATCAGTGTCAGCCACGTGATCAGTGCATGATAGCCACGTGATCAGTGCATGATCAGTCACGTGATCAGTGCATGATCAGTCACGTGATCAGTGCATGATCAGCCACGTGATCAGTGCATGATCAGCCACGTGATCAGTGCATGATCAATCACGTGATCAGTGCATGATCAGTCACGTGATCAGTGCATGGTAGCTACGTGATCAGTGCATGATCAGCCACGTGATCAGTGCATGATAGCCACGTGATCAGTGCATGATCAGCCACGTGATCAGTGCATGATCAGCCGTGATCAGTGTGATCAGCCACGTGATCAGTGCATGACAGCCACGTGATCAGTGCATGATCAGCCACGTGATCAGTGCATGATCAGTCACGTGATCATGTGTGATCAGCCACGTGATCAGTGCATGATGAGCCACGTGATCAGTGCATGATCAATTACGTGATCAGTGCATGATCAGTCACGTGACCAGTGCATGGTTGCTACGTGATCGTGCATGATCAGCCACGTGAGCAGTGCATGATAGCCACGTGATCAGTGCATGATCAGTCACGTGATCAGTGCATGATCAGTCACGTGAACAGTGCATGATCATTTACGTGATCAGTGCATGATCAGTCACGTGATCAGTGCATGGTAGCTACGTGATCATTGCATGACAGCCACGTGAGAGTGCATGATAGCCACGTGATGTGTGCATGAGTTGCGTGAGCAGTGTATGATCAGCCACGTGATCAGTGCATGAGAGCCACGTGATCAGTGCATGATAGTCACGTGACAGTGCATGATCAGCCACGTGAACGGTGCATGTTCAGCCACGTGATCAGTGCATGATAGCCACGTGATCAGTGCATGATCAGTCACGTGATCAGTGTATGATCAGCCACGTGATCAGTGCATGATCAGTCACGTGATCAGTGCATGATAGCCACGTGATCAGTGCATGATCAGCCACGTGATCAGTGCATGATAGCCACGTGATCAGTGCATGATCAGCCACGTGATCAGTGCATGATCAGTCACGTGATCAGTGCATGATCAGTTACGTGATCAGTGCATGATCAGCCACGTGATCAGTGCATGATCAGCCACGTGATCAGTGCATGATCAATCACGTGATCAGTGCATGATCAGTTACGTGATCAGTGCATGATAGCTACGTGATCAGTGCATGATCAGCCACGTGATCAGTGCATGATCAGCCACGTGATCAGTGCATGATCAGCCACGTGATCAGTGCATGATCAGCCACGTGATCAGTGCATGATAGCCACGTGATCAGTGCATGATCAGTCACGTGATCAGTGCATGATCAGTCACGTGATCAGTGCATGATCATTTACGTGATCAGTGCATGATCAGTCACGTGACCAGTATATGGTTGCTACGTGATCATTCCATGACAGCCACGTGAGCAGTGCATGATAGCCACGTGATGTGTGCATGAGTTACGTGAGCAGAGTATGATCAGCCACGTGATCAGTGCATGAGTGCCACGTGATCAGTGCATGATATGTCACGTGACAGTGTGTGATCAGCCACGTGAACAGTGCATGATCAGCCACGTGATCAGTGCATGATAGCCACGTGATCAGTGCATGATCAGTTACGTGAGCAGTGTATGATCAGCCACGTGATCAGTGCATGGTCAGACACGTGAACAGTGCATGATCAGCCACGTGATCAGTGCATGATCATCACGTGATCAGTGTATGATCAGCCACGTGAACAGTGCATGCTCAGTCACGTGATCAGGGCCTGCTGAGCTGCGTGATTACTGTCTGCTCATCTGCTTGACAATTGCCAGCTGAGCTGCACGATTCCTGCCTGTCATCTGCTTGACAATTGCCAGCTGTGCTTAATTCCTGCCTGCTCAGCTGCTTGATTATTGCCAGCTGAGCAGCATGATTCCTCACACCTGAGTTCCATGATTATTGCCTGCTGACTGTTTGATTCGTGCCTACTCAGCTCTTTGTTTATTGCCTCCAGAGGCACATGATCAGTGTATGATAGCAAACATGATCAGCGCATGATCAGTCACATGATCAGCGCCATTAAGTCACGTGATCACTACATGATAGTCATGTGATCAGTCCATGCTCAGTCACGGTATCAGTGCATGATCAGCCACGTGATCAGTGCATGATCTGTCACATGATTAGTGTATGATCATCCACGTGATCAGTGCATGGGCAGTCATGTGATCAGTGCATGATATAGACGTGATCAGTGCATGATCAGTCTCGTGATCAGTGCATGATAGCCACGTGATCAGTGCATGATCAGTCACCTGATGGGTGTATGATCATTCACGTGACCTGTACATGGTAGCTACATGATCATTGCATGATCAGCCACGTGAGTAGTGCATGATAGCCACGTGATCAGTGCATGATCAGTCACGTGATCAGTGCATGATCAGTCATGTGACCAGTGATGGTAGCTGCGTGATCATGCATGATCAGCCACGTGATCAGTGCATGATAGCCACGTGATCAGTGCATGATCAGTCACGTGATCAGTGCATGATCAGTCACGTGATCAGTGCATGATCAGCCACGTGATCAGTGCATGACCAGGCACGTGATCAGTGCATGATCAGCCACGTGATCAGTGCATGATAGCCACGTGATCAGTGCATGATCAGTTACGTGATCAGTGCATGATCAGCCACGTGATCAGTGCATGATCAGCCACGTGATCAGTGCATGATCAATTACGTGATCAGTGCATGATCAGTCACGACCAGTCATGTAGCACGTGATCAGTGCATGATCAGCCACGTGATCAGTGCATGATAGCCACGTGATCAGTGCATGATAGCCACGTGATCAGTGCATGATCAGTCATGTGATACGTGTGTGATCAGCCACGTGATCAGTGCATGATATCCACGTGATCAGTGCATGACAGCCACGTGATCAGTGCATGATAGCCACGTGATCAGTGCATGATCAGTCACGTGATACATGTGTGATCAGCCACGTGATCAGTGCATGATGAGCCACGTGATCAGTGCAGGATCAATTACGTGATCAGTGCATGATCAGTCACGTGACCAGTACATGGTTGCCACGTGATCGTTGCATGATCAGCCACGTGAGCAGAGCATGATAGCCACGTGATCAGTGCATGATCAGTCACGTGATCAGTACATGATCAGTCACGTGAACAGTGCATGATCATTTACGTGATCTGTGCATGATCAGTCACGTGACCAGTATATGGTAGCACGTGATCATTCCATGACGAGCCACGTGAGCAGTGCATGATAGCCACGTGATGTGTGCATGAGTTACGTGAGCAGAGTATGATCAGCCACGTGATCAGTGCATGAGTGCCACGTGATCAGTGCATGATATGTCACGTGACAGGTGTGTGATCAGCCACGTGAACAGTGCATGTTCAGCCACGTGATCAGTGCATGATAGCCACGTGATCAGTGCATGATCAGTTACGTGAGCAGTGTATGATCAGCCACGTGATCAGTGCATGGTCAGACACGTGAACAGTGTATGATCAGCCACGTGATCAGTGCATGATATCCAAGTGATCAGTGCATGATCATCACGTGATCAGTGTATGATCAGCCACGTGAACAGTGCATGCTCAGTCACGTGATCTGGGCCTGCTGAGCTGCGTGATTACTGTCTGCTCATCTGCTTGACAATTGCCAGCTGAGCTGCACGATTCCTGCCTGTCATCTGCTTGACAATTGCCAGCTGTGCTGCGTAATTCCTGCCTGCTCAGCTGCTTGATTATTGCCAGCTGAGCAGCATGATTCCTCACACTGAGTTCCATGATTATTGCCTGCTGACTGTTTGATTCGTGCCTACTCAGCTCTTTGTTTATTGCCTCCAGAGGCACATGATCAGTGTATGATAGCAAACATGATCAGCGCATGATCAGTCACATGATCAGCGCCATTAAGTCACGTGATCACTACATGATAGTCATGTGATCAGTCCATGCTCAGTCACGGTATCAGTGCATGATCAGCCACGTGATCAGTGCATGATCTGTCACATGATTAGTGTATGATCATCCACGTGATCAGTGCATGGGCAGTCATGTGATCAGTGCATGATATAGACGTGATCAGTGCATGATCAGTCTCGTGATCAGTGCATGATAGCCACGTGATCAGTGCATGATCAGTCACCTGATGGGTGTATGATCATTCACGTGACCTGTACATGGTAGCTACATGATCATTGCATGATCAGCCACGTGAGTAGTGCATGATAGCCACGTGATCACTGCATGATCAGTCACGTGATCAGTGCATGATCAGTCATGTGACCAGTACATGGTAGCTGCGTGATCATGCATGATCAGCCACGTGAGCAGTGCATGATAGCCACGTGATCAGTGCATGATCAGACACGTGATCAGTGCATGATCAGTCACGTGATCAGTGCATGATCAGCCACGTGATCAGTGCATGACCAGGCACGTGATCAGTGCATGTCCAGCCACGTGATCAGTGCATGATAGCCACGTGATCAGTGCATGATCAGCACGTGATCAGTGCATGATCAGCCACGTGATCAGTGCATGATCAGCCACATGATCAGTGCATGATCAATTACGTGATCAGTGCATGATCAGTCACGTGACCAGTACATGGTAGCTACGTGATCATTGCATGATCAGCCACGTGATCAGTGCATGATAGCCACGTGATCAGTGCATGATAGCCCCGTTATCAGTGCATGATCAGTCATGTGATACTTGTGTGATCAGCCACGTGATCAGTGCATGATATCCACGTGATCAGTGCATGACAGCCACGTGATCAGTGCATGAGAGCCACGTGATCAGTGCATGATCAGCCACGTGATACATGTGTGATCAGCCACGTGATCAGTGCATGATGAGCCACGTGATCAGTGCATGATCAATTACGTGATCAGTGCATGATCAGTCACGTGACCAGTACATGGTTGCTACGTGATCGCTGCATGATCAGCCACGTGAGCAGTGCATGATAGCCACGTGATCAGTGCATGATCAGTCACGTGATCAGTACATGATCAGTCACGTGAACAGTGCATGATCATTTACGTGATCAGTGCATGATCAGTCACGTGACCAGTATATGGTAGCTACGTCATTCCATGACGAGCCACGTGAGCAGTGCATGATAGCCACGTGATGTGCATGAGTTACGTGAGCAGAGTATGATCAGCCACGTGATCAGTGCATGAGTGCCACGTGATCAGTGCATGATATGTCACGTGACAGGTGTGTGATCAGCCACGTGAACAGTGCATGTTCAGCCACGTGATCAGTGCATGATAGCCACGTGATCAGTGCATGATCAGTTACGTGAGCAGTGTATGATCAGCCACGTGATCAGTGCATGGTCAGACACGTGAACAGGGTATGATCAGCCACGTGATCAGTGCATGATATCCAAGTGATCAGTGCATGATCATCACGTGATCAGTGTATGATCAGCCACGTGAACAGTGCATGCTCAGTCACGTGATCTGGGCCTGCTGAGCTGCGTGATTACTGTCTGCTCATCTGCTTGACAATTGCCAGCTGAGCTGCACGATTCCTGCCTGTCATCTGCTTGACAATTGCCAGCTGTGCTGCGTAATTCCTGCCTGCTCAGCTGCTTGATTATTGCCAGCTGAGCAGCATGATTCCTCACACCTGAGTTCCATGATTATTGCCTGCTGACTGTTTGATTCGTGCCTACTCAGCTCTTTGTTTATTGCCTCCAGAGGCACATGATCAGTGTATGATAGCAAACATGATCAGCGCATGATCAGTCACATGATCAGCGCCATTAAGTCACGTGATCACTACATGATAGTCATGTGATCAGTCCATGCTCAGTCACGTATCAGTGCATGATCAGCCACGTGATCAGTGCATGATCTGTCACAAGATTAGTGTATGATCATCCACGTGATCAGTGCATGGGCAGTCATGTGATCAGTGCATGATATAGACGTGATCAGTGCATGATCAGTCTCGTGATCAGTGCATGATAGCCACGTGATCAGTGCATGATCAGTCACCTGATGGGTGTATGATCATTCACGTGACCTGTACATGGTAGCTACATGATCATTGCATGATCAGCCACGTGAGTAGTGCATGATAGCCACGTGATCAGTGCATGATCAGTCACGTGATCAGTGCATGATCAGTCATGTGACCAGTACATGGTAGCTGCGTGATCATGCATGATCAGCCACGTGAGCAGTGCATGATAGCCACGTGATCAGTGCATGATCAGTCACGTGATCAGTGCATGATCAGTCACGTGATCAGTGCATGATCAGGCACGTGATCAGTGCATGATCAGCCACGTGATCAGTGCATGATAGCCACGTGATCAGTGCATGATCAGTCACGTGATCAGTGCATGATCAGTCACGTGATCAGTGCATGATCAGCCACGTGATCAGTGCATGATCAGCCACGTGATCAGTGCATGATCAATTGATCAGTGCATGATCAGTCACGTGACCAGTACATGGTAGCTACGTGATCAGTGCATGATCAGCCACGTGATCAGTGCATGATAGCCACGTGATCAGTGCATGATAGCCACGTGATCAGTGCATGATCAGTCATGTGATACGTGTGATCAGCCACGTGATCAGTGCATGATATCCACGTGATCAGTGCATGACAGCCACGTGATCAGTGCATGAGAGCCACGTGATCAGTGCATGATCAGTCACGTGATACATGTGTGATCAGCCACGTGATCAGTGCATGATGAGCCACGTGATCAGTGCAGGATCAATTACGTGATCAGTGCATGATCAGTCACGTGACCAGTACATGGTTGCTACGTGATCGTTGCATGATCAGCCACGTGAGCAGTGCATGATAGCCACGTGATCAGTGCATGATCAGTCACGTGATCAGTACATGATCAGTCACGTGAACAGTGCATGATTACGTGATCAGTGCATGATCAGTCACGTGACCAGTATATGGTAGCTACGTGATCATTCCATGACGAGCCACGTGAGCAGTGCATGATAGCCACGTGATGTGTGCATGAGTTGCGTGAGCAGAGTATGATCAGCCACGTGATCAGTGCATGAGTGCCACGTGATCAGTGCATGATATGTCACGTGACAGGTGTGTGATCAGCCACGTGAACAGTGCATGTTCAGCCACGTGATCAGTGCATGATAGCCACGTGATCAGTGCATGATCAGTTACGTGAGCAGTGTATGATCAGCCACGTGATCAGTGCATGGTCAGACACGTGAACAGTGTATGATCAGCCACGTGATCAGTGCATGATATCCAGTGATCAGTGCATGATCATCACGTGATCAGTGTATGATCAGCCACGTGAACAGTGCATGCTCAGTCACGTGATCTGGGCCTGCTGAGCTGCGTGATTACTGTCTGCTCATCTGCTTGACAATTGCCAGCTGAGCTGCACGATTCCTGCCTGTCATCTGCTTGACAATTGCCAGCTGTGCTGCGTAATTCCTGCCTGCTCAGCTGCTTGATTATTGCCAGCTGAGCAGCATGATTCCTCACACCTGAGTTCCATGATTATTGCCTGCTGACTGTTTGATTCGTGCCTACTCAGCTCTTTGTTTATTGCCTCCAGAGGCACATGATCAGTGTATGATAGCAAACATGATCAGCGCATGATCAGTCACATGATCAGCGCCATTAAGTCACGTGATCACTACATGATAGTCATGTGATCAGTCCATGCTCAGTCACGGTATCAGTGCATGATCAGCCACGTGATCAGTGCATGATCTGTCACAAGATTAGTGTATGATCATCCACGTGATCAGTGCATGGGCAGTCATGTGATCAGTGCATGATATAGACGTGATCAGTGCATGATCAGTCTCGTGATCAGTGCATGATAGCCACGTGATCAGTGCATGATCAGTCACCTGATGGGTGTATGATCATTCACGTGACCTGTACATGGTAGCTACATGATCATTGCATGATCAGCCACGTGAGTAGTGCATGATAGCCACGTGATCACTGCATGATCAGTCACGTGATCAGTGCATGATCAGTCATGTGACCAGTACATGGTAGCTGCGTGATCATGCATGATCAGCCACGTGAGCAGTGCATGATAGCCACGTGATCAGTGCATGATCAGTCACGTGATCAGTGCATGATCAGTCACGTGATCAGTGCATGATCAGCCACGTGATCAGTGCATGATCAGGCACGTGATCAGTGCATGTCCAGCCACGTGATCAGTGCATGATAGCCACGTGATCAGTGCATGATCAGTCACGTGATCAGTGCATGATCAGCCACGTGATCAGTGCATGATCAGCCACGTGATCAGTGCATGATCAGCCACGTGATCAGTGCATGATCAATTACGTGATCAGTGCATGATCAGTCACGTGATCAGTACATGGTAGCCACGTGATCAGTGCATGATCAGCCACGTGATCAGTGCATGATAGCCACGTGATCAGTGCATGATCAGCCACGTGATCAGTGCATGATCATGTGATCAGTGTGTGATCAGCCACGTGATCAGTGCATGATCAGCCACGTGATCAGTGCATGATAGCCACGTGATCAGTGCATGATCAGTCACGTGATCATGCATGATCAGCCACGTGATCAGTGCATGATCAGCCACGTGATCAGTGCATGATCAATTACGTGATCAGTGCATGATCAGTCACGTGATCAGTACATGGTTGTCAGTGATCAGCCATGATCAGCCACGTGAGCAGTGCATGATAGCCACGTGATCAGTGCATGATCAGTCACGTGATCAGTGCATGATCAGCACGTGATCAGTGCATGATCAGTACGTGATCAGTGCATGATCAGTCACGTGATCAGTACATGATTGCTACGTGATCATTGCATGATCAGCCACGATCAGTGCATGATAGCCACGTGATGTGCATGATTACTGCGTGATCAGTGTATGATCAGCCACGTGATCAGTGCATGAGAGCCACGTGATCAGTGCATGATAGTCACGTGATCAGTGTGTGATCAGCCACGTGATCAGTGCATGATCAGCCACGTGATCAGTGCATGATAGCCACGTGATCAGTGCATGATCAGTCACGTGATCAGTGCATGATCAGCCACGTGATCAGTGCATGATCAGTCACGTGATCAGTGCATGATAGCCACGTGATCATGCATGATCAGCCACGTGATCAGTGCATGATAGCCACGTGATCAGTGCATGATCAGTCACGTGATCAGTGCATGATCAGCCACGTGATCAGTGCATGATAGTCACGTGATCAGTGCATGATCAGCCACGTGATCAGTGCATGATCAGCCACGTGATCAGTGCATGATCAGTCACGTGATCATGCATGATCAGCCACGTGATCAGTGCATGATAGCTACGTGATCAGTGCATGATCAGCCACGTGATCAGTGCATGATCAGCCACGTGATCAGTGCATGATAGCCACGTGATCAGTGCATGATCAGCCACGTGATCAGTGCATGATAGCCACGTGATCAGTGCATGATCAGTCACGTGATCAGTGCATGATCAGTCACGTGATCAGTGCATGATCATTTACGTGATCAGTGCATGATCAGTCACGTGACCAGTATATGGTAGCTACGTGATCATTCATGACAGCCACGTGAGCAGTGCATGATAGCCACGTGATGTGTGCATGAGTTACGTGATCAGAGTATGATCAGCCACGTGATCAGTGCATGAGTGCCACGTGATCAGTGCATGATATGTCACGTGACAGTGTGTGATCAGCCACGTGAACAGTGCATGTTCAGCCACGTGATCAGTGCATGATAGCCACGTGATCAGTGCATGATCAGTCACGTGAGCAGTGTATGATCAGCCACGTGATCAGTGCATGGTCAGACACGTGAACAGTGTATGATCAGCCACGTGATCAGTGCATGATCATCACGCGATCAGTGTATGATCAGCCACGTGAACAGTGCATGCTCAGTCACGTGATCTGGGCCTGCTGAGCTGCGTGATTACTGTCTGCTCATCTGCTTGACAATTGCCAGCTGAGCTGCACGATTCCTGCCTGTCATCTGCTTGACAATTGCCAGCTGTGCTGCGTAATTCCTGCCTGCTCAGCTGCTTGATTATTGCCAGCTGAGTAGCATGATTCCTCACACCTGAGTTCCATGATTATTGCCTGCTGACTGTTTGATTCGTGCCTACTCAGCTCTTTGTTTATTGCCTCCAGAGGCACATGATCAGTGCATGATAGCAAACATGATCAGCGCATGATCAGTCACATGATCAGCGCCATTAAGTCACGTGATCACTACATGATAGTCATGTGATCAGTCCATGCTCAGTCACGGTATCAGTGCATGATCAGCCACGTGATCAGTGCATGATCTGTCACATGATTAGTGTATGATCATCCACGTGATCAGTGCATGGGCAGTCACGTGATCAGTGCATGATATAGACGTGATCAGTGCATGATCAGTCTCGTGATCAGTGCATGATAGCCACGTGATCAGTGCATGATCAGTCACCTGATGGGTGTATGATCATTCACGTGACCTGTACATGGTAGCTACATGATCATTGCATGATCAGCCACGTGAGTAGTGCATGATAGCCACGTGATCACTGCATGATCAGTCACGTGATCAGTGCATGATCAGCCACGTGACCAGTACATGGTAGCTGCGTGATCATGCATGATCAGCCACGTGATCAGTGCATGATAGCCACGTGATCAGTGCATGATCAGTCACGTGATCAGTGCATGATCAGTCACGTGATCAGTGCATGATCAGCCACGTGATCAGTGCATGATCAGCACGTGATCAGTGCATGATCAGCCACGTGATCAGTGCATGATAGTCACGTGATCAGTGCATGATCAGTTACGTGATCAGTGCATGATCAGCCACGTGATCAGTGCATGATCAGCCACGTGATCAGTGCATGATCAGTTACGTGATCAGTGCATGATCAGTCACGTGATCAGTGCATGATAGCCACGTGATCAGTGCATGATCAGCCACGTGATCAGTGCATGATAGCCACGTGATCAGTGCATGATAGCCACGTGATCAGTGCATGATCAGTCATGTGATACGTGTGTGATCAGCCACGTGATCAGTGCATGATAGCCACGTGATCAGTGCATGACAGCCACGTGATCAGTGCATGAGAGCCACGTGATCAGTGCATGATCAGTCACGTGATACATGTGTGATCAGCCACGTGATCAGTGCATGATGAGCCACGTGATCAGTGCATCAATTACGTGATCAGTGCATGATCAGTCACGCGACCAGTACATGGTTGCTACGTGATCGTGCATGATCAGCCACGTGAGCAGAGCATGATAGCCACGTGATCAGTGCATGATCAGTCACGTGATCAGTACATGATCAGTCACGTGAACAGTGCATGATCATTTACGTGATCTGTGCATGATCAGTCACGTGACCAGTATATGGTTGCTACGTGATCATTCCATGACGAGCCACGTGAGCAGTGCATGATAGCCACGTGATGTGCATGAGTTATGAGGAGTATGATCAGCCACGTGATCAGTGCATGAGTGCCACGTGATCAGTGCATGATATGTCACGTGACAGGTGTGTGATCAGCCACGTGAACAGTGCATGTTCAGCCACGTGATCAGTGCATGATAGCCACGTGATCAGTGCATGATCAGTTACGTGAGCAGTGTATGATCAGCCACGTGATCAGTGCATGGTCAGACACGTGAACAGTGTATGATCAGCCACGTGATCAGTGCATGATATCCAAGTGATCAGTGCATGATCATCACGTGATCAGTGTATGATCAGCCACGTGAACAGTGCATGCTCAGTCACGTGATCTGGGCCTGCTGAGCTGCGTGATTACTGTCTGCTCATCTGCTTGACAATTGCCAGCTGAGCTGCACGATTCCTGCCTGTCATCTGCTTGACAATTGCCAGCTGTGCTGCGATTCCTGCCTGCTCAGCTGCTTGATTATTGCCAGCTGAGCAGCATGATTCCTCACACCTGAGTTCCATGATTATTGCCTGCTGACTGTTTGATTCGTGCCTACTCAGCTCTTTGTTTATTGCCTCCAGAGGCACATGATCAGTGTATGATAGCAAACATGATCAGCGCATGATCAGTCACATGATCAGCGCCATTAAGTCACGTGATCACTACATGATAGTCATGTGATCAGTCCATGCTCAGTCACGGTATCAGTGCATGATCAGCCACGTGATCAGTGCATGATCTGTCACAAGATTAGTGTATGATCATCCACGTGATCAGTGCATGGGCAGTCATGTGATCAGTGCATGATATAGACGTGATCAGTGCATGATCAGTCACGTGATCAGTGCATGATAGCCACGTGATCAGTGCATGATCAGTCACCTGATGGGTGTATGATCATTCACGTGACCTGTACATGGTAGCTACATGATCATTGCATGATCAGCCACGTGAGTAGTGCATGATAGCCACGTGATCAGTGCATGATCAGTCACGTGATCAGTGCATGATCAGTCATGTGACCAGTACATGGTAGCGTGATCAGCATGATCAGCCACGTGAGCAGTGCATGATAGCCACGTGATCAGTGCATGATCAGTCACGTGATCAGTGCATGATCAGTCACGTGATCAGTGCATGATCAGCCACGTGATCAGTGCATGATCAGGCACGTGATCAGTGTATGTCAGCCACGTGATCAGTGCATGATAGCCACGTGATCAGTGCATGATCAGCCACGTGATCAGTGCATGATCAGCCACGTGATCAGTGCATGATCAGCCACATGATCAGCATGATCAATTACGTGATCAGTGCATGATCAGTCACGTGACTACAGCAGACGTGGATCATTGCATGATCAGCCACGTGATCAGTGCATGATAGCCACGTGATCAGTGCATGATAGCCACGTGATCAGTGCATGATCAGTCATGTGATCAGTGTGATCAGCCATGATCAGTGCATGATATCCACGTGATCAGTGCATGACAGCCACGTGATCAGTGCATGAGAGCCACGTGATCAGTGCATGATCAGTCACGTGATACATGTGTGATCAGCCACGTGATCAGTGCATGATGAGCCACGTGATCAGTGCATGATCAATTACGTGATCAGTGCATGATCAGTCACGTGACCAGTACATGGTTCTACGTGATCGTGCATGATCAGCCACGTGAGCAGTGCATGATAGCCACGTGATCAGTGCATGATCAGTCACGTGATCAGTGCATGATCAGTCACGTGAACAGTGCATGATCATTTACGTGATCTTGCATGATCAGTCACGTGACCAGTATATGGTTGCTACGTGATCATTCCATGACGAGCCACGTGAGCAGTGCATGATAGCCACGTGATGCATGAGTTACGTGAGCAGAGTATGATCAGCCACGTGATCAGTGCATGAGTGCCACGTGATCAGTGCATGATATGTCACGTGACAGTGTGTGATCAGCCACGTGAACAGTGTTCAGCCACGTGATCAGTGCATGATAGCCACGTGATCAGTGCATGATCAGTTACGTGAGCAGTGTATGATCAGCCACGTGATCAGTGCATGGTCAGACACGTGAACAGTGTATGATCAGCCACGTGATCAGTGCATGATATCCAAGTGATCAGTGCATGATCATCACGTGATCAGTGTATGATCAGCCACGTGAACAGTGCATGCTCAGTCACGTGATCAGGGCCTGCTGAGCTGCGTGATTACTGTCTGCTCATCTGCTTGACAATTGCCAGCTGAGCTGCACGATTCCTGCCTGTCATCTGCTTGACAATTGCCAGCTGTGCTGCGTAATTCCTGCCTGCTCAGCTGCTTGATTATTGCCAGCTGAGCAGCATGATTCCTCACACCTGAGTTCCATGATTATTGCCTGCTGACTGTTTGATTCGTGCCTACTCAGCTCTTTGTTTATTGCCTCCAGAGGCACATGATCAGTGTATGATAGCAAACATGATCAGTGCATGATCAGTCACATGATCAGCGCCATTAAGTCACGTGATCACTACATGATAGTCATGTGATCAGTCCATGCTCAGTCACGTGTATCAGTGCATGATCAGCCACGTGATCAGTGCATGATCTGTCACAAGATTAGTGTATGATCATCCACGTGATCAGTGCATGGGCAGTCATGTGATCAGTGCATGATATAGACGTGAACAGCATGATCAGTCTCGTGATCAGTGCATGATAGCCACGTGATCAGTGCATGATCAGTCACCTGATGGGTGTATGATCATTCACGTGACCTGTACATGGTAGCTACATGATCATTGCATGATCAGCCACGTGAGTAGCATGATAGCCACGTGATCAGTGCATGATCAGTCACGTGATCAGTGCATGATCAGTCATGTGACCAGTACATGGTAGCTGCGTGATCATGCATGATCAGCCACGTGAGCAGTGCATGATAGCCACGTGATCAGTGCATGATCAGACACGAGATCAGTGCATGATCAGTCACGTGATCAGTGCATGATCAGCCACGTGATCAGTGCATGATCAGGCACGTGATCAGTGCATGTCAGCCATGATCAGTGCATGATAGCCACGCGATCAGTGCATGATCAGTCACGTGATCAGTGCATGATCAGTTACGTGACAGTGCATGATAGCCACGTGATCAGTGCATGATCAGCCACATGATCAGTGCATGATCAATTACGTGATCAGTGCATGATCAGTCACGTGACCAGTACATGGTAGTCACGTGATCATTGCATGATCAGCCACGTGATCAGTGCATGATCAGCCACGTGATCAGTGCATGATAGCCACGTGATCAGTGCATGATCAGTCATGTGATACGGTGTGATCAGCCACGTGATCAGTGCATGATATCCACGTGATCAGTGCATGACAGCCACGTGATCAGTGCATGATAGCCACGTGATCAGTGCATGATCAGTCACGTGATACATGTGTGATCAGCCACGTGATCAGTGCATGATGAGCCACGTGATCAGTGCATGATCAATTACGTGATCAGTGCATGATCAGTCACGTGACCAGTACATGGTTGCTACGTGATCGTTGCATGATCAGCCACGTGAGCAGAGCATGATAGCCACGTGATCAGTGCATGATCAGTCACGTGATCAGTACATGATCAGTCACGTGAACAGTGCATGATCATTTACGTGATCTTTGCATGATCAGTCACGTGACCAGTATATGGTTGCTACGTGATCATTCCATGACGAGCCACGTGAGCAGTGCATGATAGCCACGTGATGTGTGCATGAGTTACGTGAGAGTATGATCAGCCACGTGATCAGTGCATGAGTGCCACGTGATCAGTGCATGATATGTCACGTGACAGGTGTGTGATCAGCCACGTGAACAGTGCATGTTCAGCCACGTGATCAGTGCATGATAGCCACGTGATCAGTGCATGATCAGTTACGTGAGCAGTGTATGATCAGCCACGTGATCAGTGCATGGTCAGACACGTGAACAGTGTATGATCAGCCACGTGATCAGTGCATGATATCCAAGTGATCAGCATGATCATCACGTGATCAGTGTATGATCAGCCACGTGAACAGTGCATGCTCAGTCACGTGATCTGGGCCTGCTGAGCTGCGTGATTACTGTCTGCTCATCTGCTTGACAATTGCCAGCTGAGCTGCACGATTCCTGCCTGTCATCTGCTTGACAATTGCCAGCTGTGCTGCGAATTCCTGCCTGCTCAGCTGCTTGATTATTGCCAGCTGAGCAGCATGATTCCTCACCTGAGTTCCATGATTATTGCCTGCTGACTGTTTGATTCGTGCCTACTCAGCTCTTTGTTTATTGCCTCCAGAGGCACATGATCAGTGTATGATAGCAAACATGATCAGCGCATGATCAGTCACATGATCAGCGCCATTAAGTCACGTGATCACTACATGATAGTCATGTGATCAGTCCATGCTCAGTCACGGTATCAGTGCATGATCAGCCACGTGATCAGTGCATGATCTGTCACATGATTAGTGTATGATCATCCACGTGATCAGTGCATGGCAGTCATGTGATCAGTGCATGATATAGACGTGATCAGTGCATGATCAGTCTCGTGATCAGTGCATGATAGCCACGTGATCAGTGCATGATCAGTCACCTGATGTGTATGATCATTCACGTGACCTGTACATGGTAGCTACATGATCATTGCATGATCAGCCACGTGTAGTGCATGATAGCCACGTGATCAGTGCATGATCAGACGTGATCAGTGCATGATCAGTCGTGACCAGTACATGTAGCTGCGTGATCATTGCATGATCAGCCACGTGACAGTGCATGATCAGCCACGTGAGTGCATGATCAGACACGTGATCAGTGCATGATCAGCCACGCGATCAGTGCATGATCAGGCACGCGATCAGTGCATGATCAGGCACGCGATCAGTGCATGATAGCCACGTGATCAGTGCATGATCAGTCACGTGATCAGTGCATGATCAGTTACGTGATCAGTGCATGATCAGCCACGTGATCAGTGCATGATCAGCCACGTGATCAGTGCATGATCAGTCACGTGACAGTGCATGATCAGTCACGTGATCAGTACATGGTAGCCACGTGATCATTGCATGATCAGCCACGTGATCAGTGCATGATAGCCACGTGATCAGTGCATGATCAGCCACGTGATCAGTGCATGATCAGTATGTGATACGTGTGTGATCAGCCACGTGATCAGTGCATGATATCCACGTGATCAGTGCATGACAGCCACGTGATCAGTGCATGAGAGCACGGATCAGCATGATCAGTCACGTGATCATGTGATCAGCCACGTGATCAGTGCATGATCAGCCACGTGATCAGTGCATGATCAATTACGTGATCAGTGCATGATCAGTCACGTGACCAGTACATGGTTGCATGCGGATCGTGCATGATCAGCCACGTGAGCAGTGCATGATAGCCACGTGATCAGTGCATGATCAGTCACGTGATCAGTGCATGATCAGTCACGTGATCAGTGCATGATCAGCCACGTGATCAGTGCATGATCAGTCACGTGACCAGTATATGGTTGCTACGTGATCATTCCATGACAGCCACGTGAGCAGTGCATGATAGCCACGTGATGTGTGCATGAGTTACGTGATCAGTGTATGATCAGCCACGTGATCAGTGCATGAGTGCCACGTGATCAGTGCATGATAGTCACGTGACAGTGTGTGTGATCAGCCACGTGATCATGCATGATCAGCCACGTGATCAGTGCATGATAGCCACGTGATCAGTGCATGATCAGTACGTGATCAGTGCATGATCAGTCATGACCAGTACATGGTGCTGATCGTGCATGATCAGCCACGTGATCAGTGCATGATAGCCACGTGATCAGTGCATGATCAGATACGTGATCAGTGCATGATCAGCCACGTGATCAGTGCATGATAGTCGTGATCAGTGCATGATCAGCCACGTGATCAGTGCATGATATCCACGTGATCAGTGCATGATCATCACGTGATCAGTGTATGATCAGCCACGTGAACAGTGCATGCTCAGTCACGTGATCTGGGCCTGCTGAGCTGCGTGATTACTGTCTGCTCATCTGCTTGACAATTGCCAGCTGAGCTGCACGATCCTGCCTGTCATCTGCTTGACAATTGCCAGCTGTGCTGCGTGATTCCTGCCTGCTCAGCTGCTTGATTATTGCCAGCTGAGCAGCATGATTCCTCACACCTGTGTTCCATGATTATTGCCTGCTGACTGTTTGATTCGTGCCTACTCAGCTCTTTGTTTATTGCCTCCAGAGGCACATGATCAGTGTATGATAGCAAACATGATCAGCGCATGATCAGTCACATGATCAGCGCCATTAAGTCACGTGATCACTACATGATAGTCATGTGATCAGTCCATGCTCAGTCACGGTATCAGTGCATGATCAGCCACGTGATCAGTGCATGATCTGTCACAAGATTAGTGTATGATCATCCACGTGATCAGTGCACGGGCAGTCATGTGATCAGTGCATGATATAGACGTGAACAGTGCATGATCAGTCTCGTGATCAGTGCATGATAGCCACGTGATCAGTGCATGATCAGTCACCTGATGGGTGTATGATCATTCACGTGACCTGTACATGGTAGCTACATGATCATTGCATGATCAGCCACGTGAGTAGTTCATGATAGCCACGTGATCACTGCATGATCAGTCACGTGATCAGTGCATGATCAGTCATGTGACCAGTACATGGTAGCCGCGTGATCATGGCATGATCAGCCACGCGAGCAGTGCATGATAGCCACGTGATCAGTGCATGATCAGTCACGAGATCAGTGCATGATCAGCCACGTGATCAGTGCATGACCGGCACGTGATCAGTGTATGATCAGCCACGTGATCAGTGCATGATAGCCACGTGATCAGTGCATGATCAGTCACGTGATCAGTGCATGATCAGTTACGTGATCAGTGCATGATCAGCCACGTGATCAGTGCATGATCAGCCACATGATCAGTGCATGATCAATTACGTGATCAGTGCATGATCAGTCACGTGACCAGTACATGGTAGCTACGTGATCATTGCCTGATAAGCCACGTGATCAGTGCATGATAGCCACGTGATCAGCATGATATAGCCACGTGATCAGTGCATGATCAGTCATGTGATACGTAGATCAGCCACGTGATCAGTGCATGATATCCACGTGATCAGTGCATGACAGCCACGTGATCAGTGCATGAGAGCCACGTGATCAGTGCATGATCAGTCACGTGATACATGTGTGATCAGCCACGTGATCAGTGCATGATGAGCCACGTGATCAGTGCAGGATAATTACGTGATCAGTGCATGATCAGTCACGTGACCAGTACATGGTGCTACGTGATCGTGCATGACGAGCCACGTGAGCAGTGCATGATAGCCACGTGATGTGTGCATGAGTTACGCAGGAGTATGATCAGCCACGTGATCAGTGCATGAGTGCCACGTGATCAGTGCATGATATGTCACGTGACAGTGTGTGATCAGCCACGTGAACAGTGCATGTTCAGCCACGTGATCAGTGCATGATAGCCACGTGATCAGTGCATGATCAGTTACGTGAGCAGTGTGATCAGCCACGTGATCAGTGCATGGTCAGACACGTGAACAGTGCATGATCAGCCACGTGATCAGTGCATGATATCCAAGTGATCAGTGCATGATCATCACGTGATCAGTGTATGATCAGCCACGTGAACAGTGCATGCTCAGTCACGTGATCTGGGCCTGCTGAGCTGCGTGATTACTGTCTGCTCATCTGCTTGACAATTGCCAGCTGAGCTGCACGATTCCTGCCTGTCATCTGCTTGACAATTGCCAGCTGTGCTGCGTAATTCCTGCCTGCTCAGCTGCTTGATTATTGCCAGCTGAGCAGCATGATTCCTCACACCTGAGTTCCATGATTATTGCCTGCTGACTGTTTGATTCGTGCCTACTCAGCTCTTTGTTTATTGCCTCCAGAGGCACATGATCAGTGTATGATAGCAAACATGATCAGCGCATGATCAGTCACATGATCAGCGCCATTAAGTCACGTGATCACTACATGATAGTCATGTGATCAGTCCATGCTCAGTCACGGTATCAGTGCATGATCAGCCACGTGATCAGTGCATGATCTGTCAGATTAGTGTATGATCATCCACGTGATCAGTGCATGGGCAGTCATGTGATCAGTGCATGATATAGACGTGAACAGTGCATGATCAGTCTCGTGATCAGTGCATGATAGCTACGTGATCAGTGCATGATCAGTCACCTGATGGGTGTATGATCATTCACGTGACCTGTACATGGTAGCTACATGATCATTGCATGATCAGCCACGTGAGTAGTTCATGATAGCCACGTGATCACTGCATGATCAGTCACGTGATCAGTGCATGATCAGTCATGTGACCAGTACATGGTAGCTGCGTGATCATGGCATGATCAGCCACGTGAGCAGTGCATGATAGCCACGTGATCAGTGCATGATCAGCACGTGATCAGTGCATGATCAGTCACGTGATCAGTGCATGATCAGCCACGTGATCAGTGCATGACCAGGCACGTGATCAGTGTATGTCAGCCAAGTGATCAGTGCATGATAGCACGTGATCAGTGCATGATCAGCCACGTGATCAGTGCATGATCAGTTACGTGATCAGTGTATGATCAGCCACGTGATCAGTGCATGATCAGCCACGTGATCAGTGCATGATCAATCACGTGATCAGTGCATGATCAGTCACGTGATCAGTGCATGGTAGCTGCGTGATCATTGCATGATCAGCCACGTGATCAGTGCATGATAGCCACGTGATCAGTGCATGATAGCCACGTGATCAGTGCATGATCAGTCATGATACGGTGTGATCAGCCACGTGATCAGTGCATGATATCCACGTGATCAGTGCATGACAGCCACGTGATCAGTGCATGAGAGCCACGGATCAGTGCATGATCAGTCACGTGATACATGTGTGATCAGCCACGTGATCAGTGCATGATGAGCCACGTGATCAGTGCAGGATCAATTACGCGATCAGTGCATGATCAGTCACGTGACCAGTATATGGTTGCTACGTGATCGTGCATGATCAGCCACGTGAGCAGAGCATGATAGCCACGTGATCAGTGCATGATCAGTCACGTGATCAGTGCATGATCAGTCACGTGAACAGTGCATGATCATTTCACGTGATCTTTGCATGATCAGTCACGTTACCAGTATATGGTTGCTACGTGATCATTCCATGACAGCCACGTGAGCAGTGCATGATAGCCACGTGATGTGTGCATGAGTTACGTGAGCAGAGTATGATCAGCCACGTGATCAGTGCATGAGTGCCACGTGATCAGTGCATGATAGTCACGTGACAGTGTGTGATCAGCCACGTGATCAGTGCATGTTCAGCCACGTGATCAGCATAGCCACGTGATCAGTGCATGATGTTACGTGATCAGTGCATGATCAGTCACGTGATCAGTACATGATAGCTACGTGATCATGCATGATCAGCCACGTGATCAGTGCATGATAGCCACGTGATCAGTGCATGATCAGTCACGTGATCAGTGCATGATCAGTTACGTGATCAGTGCATGGTAGCTACGTGATCATGCATGATCAGCCACGTGATCAGTGCATGATATCCAAGTGATCAGTACATGATCATCACGTGATCAGTGTATGATCAGCCACGTGAACAGTGCATGCTCAGTCACGTGATCTGGGCCTGCTGAGCTGCGTGATTACTGTCTGCTCATCTGCTTGACAATTGCCAGCTGAGCTGCACGATTCCTGCCTGTCATCTGCTTGACAATTGCCAGCTGTGCTGCGATTCCTGCCTGCTCAGCTGCTTGATTATTGCCAGCTGAGCAGCATGATTCCTCACACTGTGTTCCATGATTATTGCCTGCTGACTGTTTGATTCGTGCCTACTCAGCTCTTTGTTTATTGCCTCCAGAGGCACATGATCAGTGTATGATAGCAAACATGATCAGCGATGATCAGTCACATGATCAGCGCCATTAAGTCACGTGATCACTACATGATAGTCATGTGATCAGTCCATGCTCAGTCACGGTATCAGTGCATGATCAGCCACGTGATCAGTGCATGATCTGTCACAAGATTAGTGTATGATCATCCACGTGATCAGTGCATGGGCAGTCATGTGATCAGTGCATGATATAGACGTGAACAGTGCATGATCAGTCTCGTGATCAGTGCATGATAGCCACGTGATCAGTGCATGATCAGTCACCTGATGGGTGTATGATCATTCACGTGACCTGTACATGGTAGCTACATGATCATTGCATGATCAGCCACGTGAGTAGTGCATGATAGCCACGTGATCACTGCATGATCAGTCACGTGATCAGTGCATGATCAGTCATGTGACCAGTACATGGTAGCTGCGTGATCATGGCATGATCAGCCACGTGAGCAGTGCATGATAGCCACGTGATCAGTGCATGATCAGTCACGTGATCAGTGCATGATCAGCCACGTGATCAGTGCATGATCAGGCACGTGATCAGTGTATGTCAGCCAAGTGATCAGTGCATGATAGCCACGTGATCAGTGCATGATCAGTCACGTGATCAGTGCATGATCAGTTACGTGATCAGTGTATGATCAGCCACGTGATCAGTGCATGATCAGCCACGTGATCAGTGCATGATCAACACGTGATCAGTGCATGATCAGTCACGTGACCTGTACATGGTAGCTACGTGATCATTGCCTGATCAGTCACGTGATCAGTGCATGATAGCCACGTGATCAGTGCATGATAGCCACGTGATCAGTGCATGATCAGTCATGTGATACAGTGTGTGATCAGCCACGTGATCAGTGCATGATAGCCACGTGATCAGTGCATGATCAGCCACGTGATCAGTGCATGAGAGCCACGTGATCAGTGCATGATCAGCCACGTGATCAGTGTGATCAGTCACGTGATCAGTGCATGATCAGCCACGTGATCAGTGCATGATCAATTACGTGATCAGTGCATGATCAGTCACGACCAGTATATGGTAGCTACGTGATCATTGCATGACGAGCCACGTGAGCAGTGCATGATAGCCACGTGATGTGTGCATGAGTTACGTGAGCAGAGTATGATCAGCCACGTGATCAGTGCATGAGTGCCACGTGATCAGTGCATGATATGTCACGTGACAGGTGTGTGATCAGCCACGTGAACAGTGCATGTTCAGTCACGTGATCAGTGCATGATAGCCACGTGATCAGTGCATGATCAGTCACGTGAGCAGTGTATGATCAGCCACGTGATCAGTGCATGGTCAGACACGTGATCAGTGCATGATCAGTCACGTGATCAGTGCATGATAGCCAAGTGATCAGTGCATGATCATCACGTGATCAGTGTATGATCAGCCACGTGATCAGTGCATGCTCAGTCACGTGATCAGGGCCTGATGAGCTGCGTGATTACTGTCTGCTCATCTGCTTGACAATTGCCAGCTGAGCTGCACGATTCCTGCCTGTCATCTGCTTGACAATTGCCAGCTGTGCTGCGTAATTCCTGCCTGCTCAGCTGCTTGATTATTGCCAGCTGAGCAGCATGATTCCTCACACCTGAGTTCCATGATTATTGCCTGCTGACTGTTTGATTCGTGCCTACTCAGCTCTTTGTTTATTGCCTCCAGAGGCACATGATCAGTGTATGATAGCAAACATGATCAGCGCATGATCAGTCACATGATCAGTGCCATTAAGTCACGTGATCACTACATGATAGTCATGTGATCAGTCCATGCTCAGTCACGGTATCAGTGCATGATCAGCCACGTGATCAGTGCATGATCTGTCACAAGATCAGTGTATGATCATCCACGTGATCAGTGCATGATCAGTCATGTGACCAGTGCATGATATAGACGTGAACAGTGCATGATCAGTCTCGTGATCAGAGCATGATAGCCACGTGATCAGTGCATGATCAGTCACCTGATGGGTGTATGATCATTCACGTGACCTGTACATGGTAGCTACATGATCATTGCATGATCAGCCACGTGAGTAGTTCATGATAGCCACGTGATCAGTGCATGATCAGTCACGTGATCAGTGCATGACCAGTCATGTGACCAGTACATGGTAGCTGCGTGATCATGCATGATCAGCCACGTGAGCAGTGCATGATAGCCACGTGATCAGTGCATGATCAGACACGTGATCAGTGCATGATCAGTCACGTGATCAGTGCATGATCAGCCACGTGATCAGTGCATGACCAGGCACGTGATCAGTGCATGATCAGCCGTGATCAGTGCATGATAGCCACGTGATCAGTGCATGATCAGTCACGTGATCAGTGCATGATCAGTTACGTGATCAGTGTATGATCAGTCACGTGATCAGTGCATGATCAGCCACATGATCAGTGAATGATCAATTACGTGCTCAGTGCATGATCAGTCACGTGACCAGTACATGGTAGCTACGTGATCATTGCCTGATCAGCCACGTGATCAGTGCATGATAGCCACGTGATCAGTGCATGATCAGTCATGTGATACGTGCATGATCAGCCACGTGATCAGTGCATGACAGCCACGTGATCAGTGCATGATAGCCACGTGATCAGTGCATGATCAGCCACGTGAGCAGAGCATGATAGTCACGTGATCAGTGCATGATCAGCCACGTGATCAGTGCATGATCAGTCACGTGATCAGTGCATGATCAGCTACGTGATCAGTGCATGATCAGTCACGTGACCAGTATATGGTTGCCACGTGATCATTGCATGATCAGCCACGTGAGCAGTGCATGATCAGCCACGTGAACAGTGCATGAGTTACGTGATCAGTGCATGATCAGCCACGTGATCAGTGCATGATCAGTCACGTGATCAGTGCATGATCAGTCACGATCAGTGTATGATCAGCCACGTGATCAGTGCATGATCAGCCACGTGATCAGTGCATGATAGCCACGTGATCAGTGCATGATCAGCCACGTGATCAGTGCATGATCAGTCACGTGATCAGTGCATGATCAGCCATGTGATCAGCATGAAGCAGCATCATGTGATCAGCCACGTGATCAGTGCATGATAGCCACGTGATCAGTGCATGATCAGCACGTGATCAGTGCATGATCAGCCACGTGATCAGTGCATGATCAGTCACGTGATCAGTGCATGATCAGCCACGTGATCAGTGCATGATCAGCCACATGATCAGTGCATGATCAATTACGTGATCAGTGCATGATCAGTCACGTGACCAGTACATGGTTGCTACGTGATCAGTGCATGATCAGCCACGTGATCAGTGCATGATCAGCCACGTGATCAGTGCATGATCAGCCACGTGATCAGTGCATGATCAGCCACGTGAGCAGAGCATGATAGCCACGTGGTCAGTGCATGATCAGTCACGTGATCAGTACATGATCAGTCACGTGAACAGTGCATGATCATTTACGTGATCTTGCATGATCAGTCACGTGCCAGTATATGGTTGCTACGTGATCATTCCATGACGAGCCACGTGAGCAGTGCATGATAGCCACGTGATGTGTGCATGAGTTATGTGAGCAGAGTATGATCAGCCACGTGATCAGTGCATGAGTGCCACGTGATCAGTGCAGGATATGTCACGTGACAGGTGTGTGATCAGCCACGTGAACAGTGCATGTCAGCCACGTGATCAGTGCATGATAGCTACGTGATCAGTGCATGATCAGTTACGTGAGCAGTGTATGATCAGCCACGTGATCAGTGCATGGTCAGACACGTGAACAGTGCATGATCAGCCACGTGATCAGTGCATGATCATCACGTGATCAGTGATGATCAGCCACGTGAACAGTGCATGCTCAGTCACGTGATCTGTGCCTGCTGAGCTGCGTGATTCTGTCTGCTCATCTGCTTGACAATTGCCAGCTGAGCTGCACGATTCCTGCCTGTCATCTGCTTGACAATTGCCAGCTGTGCTGCGTAATTCCTGCCTGCTCAGCTGCTTGATTATTGCCAGCTGAGCAGCATGATTCCTCACACCTGAGTTCCATGATTATTGCCTGCTGACTGTTTGATTCGTGCCTACTCAGCTCTTTGTTTATTGCCTCCAGAGGCACATGATCAGTGCATGATAGCAAACATGATCAGTGCATGATCAGTCACATGATCAGCGCCATTAAGTCACGTGATCACTACATGATAGTCATGTGATCAGTCCATGCTCAGTCACGGTATCAGTGCATGATCAGCCACGTGATCAGTGCATGATCTGTCACGTGATTAGTGTATGATCATCCACGTGATCAGTGCATGGCAGTCATGTGATCAGTGCATGATATAGACGTGAACAGTGCATGATCAGCCACGTGATCAGTGCATGATAGCCACGTGATCAGTGCATGATCAGACACCTGATGGGTGTATGATCATTCACGTGACCTGTACATGGTAGCTACATGATCAGTGCATGATCAGCCACGTGAGTAGTTCATGATAGCCACGTGATCAGTGCATGATCAGTCACGTGATCAGTGCATGATCAGTCATGTGACCAGCACATGGTAGCTGCGTGATCATGGCATGATCAGCCACGTGAGCAGTGCATGATAGCCACGTGATCTGTGCATGATCAGACACGAGATCAGTGCATGATCAGTCACGTGATCAGTGCATGATCAGCCACGTGATCAGTGCATGACCAGGCACGTGATCAGTGTATGTCCAGCCACGTGATCAGTGCATGATAGCCACGCGATCAGTGCATGATCAGTTACGTGATCAGTGCATGATCAATGTGATCAGTGTATGATCAGCCACGTGATCAGTGCATGATCAGCCACATGATCAGTGCATGATCAATCACGTGATCAGTGCATGATCAGTCACGTGATCAGTACATGGTAGCCACGTGATCATTGCATGATCAGCCACGTGATCAGTGCATGATAGCCACGTGATCAGTGCATGATAGCCACGTGATCAGTGCATGATCAGTCATGTGATACGTGATCAGCCACGTGATCAGTGCATGATATCCACGTGATCAGTGCATGATAGCCACGTGATCAGTGCATGAGAGCCACGGATCAGTGCATGATCAGTCACGTGATACTGTGTGATCAGCCACGTGATCAGTGCATGATGAGCCACGTGATCAGTGCAGGATCAACCACGTGATCAGTGCATGATCAGTCACGTGACCAGTACATGGTTGCTACGTGATCGCTGCATGATCAGCCACGTGAGCAGAGCATGATAGCCACGTGATCAGTGCATGATCAGTCACGTGATCAGTACATGATCAGTCACGTGAACAGTGCATGATCATTTACGTGATCTTTGCATGATCAGTCACGTACCAGTATATGGTTGCTACGTGATCATTCCATGACGAGCCACGTGAGCAGTGCAAGATAGCCACGTGATGTGTGCATGAGTTACGTGAGCAGAGTATGATCAGCCACGTGATCAGTGCATGAGTGCCACGTGATCAGTGCATGATATGTCACGTGACAGGTGTGTGATCAGCCACGTGAACAGTGCATGTTCAGCCACGTGATCAGTGCATGATAGCCACGTGATCAGTGCATGATCAGTTACGTGAGCAGTGTATGATCAGCCACGTGATCAGTGCATGGTCAGACACGTGAACAGTGTATGATCAGCCACGTGATCAGTGCATGATATCCAAGTGATCAGTACATGATCATCACGTGATCAGTGTATGATCAGCCACGTGAACAGTGCATGCTCAGTCACGTGATCTGGGCCTGCTGAGCCGCGTGATTACTGTCTGCTCATCTGCTTGACAATTGCCAGCTGAGCTGCACGATTCCTGCCTGTCATCTGCTTGACAATTGCCAGCTGTGCTGCGAATTCCTGCCTGCTCAGCTGCTTGATTATTGCCAGCTGAGCAGCATGATTCCTCACACCTGAGTTCCATGATTATTGCCTGCTGACTGTTTGATTCGTGCCTACTCAGCTCTTTGTTTATTGCCTCAGAGGCACATGATCAGTGTATGATAGCAAACATGATCAGCGCATGATCAGTCACATGATCAGCGCCATTAAGTCACGTGATCACTACATGATAGTCATGTGATCAGTCCATGCTCAGTCACGGTATCAGTGCATGATCAGCCACGTGATCAGTGCATGATCTGTCACAAGATTAGTGTATGATCATCCACGTGATCAGTGCACGGGCAGTCATGTGATCAGTGCATGATATAGACGTGAACAGTGCATGATCAGTCTCGTGATCAGTGCATGATAGCCACGTGATCAGTGCATGATCAGTCACCTGATGGGTGTATGATCATTCACGTGACCTGTACATGGTAGCTACATGATCATTGCATGATCAGCCACGTGAGTAGTTCATGATAGCCACGTGATCACTGCATGATCAGTCACGTGATCAGTGCATGATCAGTCATGTGACCAGTACATGGTAGGCGTGATCATGGCATGATCAGCCACGTGAGCAGTGCATGATAGCCACGTGATCAGTGCATGATCAGACACGAGATCAGTGCATGATCAGTCACGTGATCAGTGCATGATCAGCCACGTGATCAGTGCATGACCAGGCACGTGATCAGTGTATGTCCAGCCATGATCAGTGCATGATAGCCACGTGATCAGTGCATGATCAGTCACGTGATCAGTGCATGATCAGTTATGTGATCAGTGTATGATCAGCCACGTGATCAGTGCATGATCAGCCACATGATCAGTGCATGATCAATTATGATCAGTGCATGATCAGTCACGTGACCAGTACATGGTAGCTACGTGATCATTGCCTGATCAGCCACGTGATCAGTGCATGATAGCCACGCGATCAGTGCATGATAGCTACGTGATCAGTGCATGATCAGTCATGTGATACGGAGTGATCAGCCACGTGATCAGTGCATGATATCCACGTGATCAGTGCAAGACAGCCACGTGATCAGTGCATGAGAGCCACGTGATCAGTGCATGATCAGTCACGTGATACATGTGTGATCAGCCACGTGATCAGTGCATGATGAGCCACGTGATCAGTGCAGGATCAATTACGTGATCAGTGCATGATCAGTCACGTGACCAGTACATGGTTGCTACGTGATCGTGTGCATGATCAGCCACGTGAGCAGAGCATGATAGCCACGGTCAGTGCATGATCAGTCACGTGATCAGTACATGATCAGTCACGTGAACAGTGCATGATCATTTACGTGATCTTTGCATGATCAGTCATGCCAGTATATGGTTGCTATGATCATTCCATGACAGCCACGTGAGCAGTGCATGATAGCCACGTGATGTGTGCATGAGTTACGTGAGCAGAGTATGATCAGCCACGTGATCAGTGCATGAGTGCCACGTGATCAGTGCATGATATGTCACGTGACAGGTGTGTGATCAGCCACGGAACAGTGCATGTTCAGCCACGATCAGTGCATGATAGCCACGTGATCAGTGCATGATCAGTTACGTGAGCAGTGTATGATCAGCCATCAGCATGGTGCAGCAGATCAGTGCATGATCAGCCACGTGATCAGTGCATGATAGCCACGTGATCAGTGCATGATCAGACGTGATCAGTGCATGATCAGCCACGTGATCAGTGCATGGTAGCCGTGAACAGTGTATGATCAGCCACGTGATCAGTGCATGATATCCAAGTGATCAGTACATGATCATCACGTGATCAGTGTATGATCAGCCACGTGAACAGTGCATGCTCAGTCACGTGATCTGGGCCTGCTGAGCTGCGTGATTCCTGTCTGCTCATCTGCTTGACAATTGCCAGCTGAGCTGCACGATTCCTGCCTGTCATCTGCTTGACAATTGCCAGCTGTGCTGCGTAATTCCTGCCTGCTCAGCTGCTTGATTATTGCCAGCTGAGCAGCATGATTCCTCACACCTGAGTTCCATGATTATTGCCTGCTGACTGTTTGATTCGTGCCTACTCAGCTCTTTGTTTATTGCCTCCAGAGGCACATGATCAGTGTATGATAGCAAACATGATCAGCGCATGATCAGTCACATGATCAGCGCCATTAAGTCACGTGATCACTACATGATAGTCATGTGATCAGTCCATGCTCAGTCACGGTATCAGTGCATGATCAGCCACGTGATCAGTGCATGATCTGTCACAAGATTAGTGTATGATCATCCACGTGATCAGTGCACGGGCAGTCATGTGATCAGTGCATGATATAGACGTGAACAGTGCATGATCAGTCTCGTGATCAGTGCATGATAGCCACGTGATCAGTGCATGATCAGTCACCTGATGGGTGTATGATCATTCACGTGACCTGTACATGTAGCTACATGATCATTGCATGATCAGCCACGTGAGTAGTTCATGATAGCCACGTGATCACTGCATGATCAGTCACGTGATCAGTGCATGATCAGTCATGTGACCAGTACATGGTAGCTGCGTGATCATGGCATGATCAGCCACGTGAGCAGTGCATGATAGCCACGTGATCAGTGCATGATCAGACACGTGATCAGTGCATGATCAGTCACGTGATCAGTGCATGATCAGGCACGTGATCAGTGTATGTCCAGCCACGTGATCAGTGCATGATAGCCACGTGATCAGTGCATGATCAGTCACGTGATCAGTGCATGATCAGTTATGTGATCAGTGTATGATCAGCCACGTGATCAGTGCATGATCAGCCACATGATCAGTGCATGATCAATTACGTGATCAGTGCATGATCAGTCACGTGACAGTACATGGTAGCTACGTGATCATTGCCTGATCAGCCACGTGATCAGTGCATGATAGCCACGTGATCAGTGCATGATAGCCACGTGATCAGTGCATGATCAGTCATGATACGTGTGTGATCAGCCACGTGATCAGTGCATCCACGTGATCAGTGCATGACAGCCACGTGATCAGTGCATGAGAGCCACGTGATCAGTGCATGATCAGTCACGTGATCATGTGTGATCAGCCACGTGATCAGTGCATGATCAGCCACGTGATCAGTGCATGATCAATTACGTGATCAGTGCATGATCAGTCACGTGACCAGTATATGGTTGCTACGTGATCATTGCATGACGAGCCACGTGAGCAGTGCATGATAGCCACGTGATGTGTGCATGAGTTACGTGAGCAGAGTATGATCAGCCACGTGATCAGTGCATGAGTGCCACGTGATCAGTGCATGATATGTCACGGACAGGTGTGTGATCAGCCACGTGAACAGTGCATGTTCAGCCACGTGATCAGTGCATGATAGCCACGTGATCAGTGCATGATCAGTTACGTGAGCAGTGTATGATCAGCCACTTGATCAGTGCATGGTCAGACACGTGAACAGTGTATGATCAGCCACGTGATCAGTGCATGATATCCAGTGATCAGTGCATGATCATCACGTGATCAGTGTATGATCAGCCACGTGAACAGTGCATGCTCAGTCACGTGATCTGGGCCTGCTGAGCTGCGTGATTACTGTCTGCTCATCTGCTTGACAATTGCCAGCTGAGCTGCACGATTCCTGCCTGTCATCTGCTTGACAATTGCCAGCTGTGCTGCGTAATTCCTGCCTGCTCAGCTGCTTGATTATTGCCAGCTGAGCAGCATGATTCCTCACACCTGAGTTCCATGATTATTGCCTGCTGACTGTTTGATTCGTGCCTACTCAGCTCTTTGTTTATTGCCTCCAGAGGCACATGATCAGTGTATGATAGCAAACATGATCAGTGCATGATCAGTCACATGATCAGCGCCATTAAGTCACGTGATCACTACATGATAGTCATGTGATCAGTCCATGCTCAGTCACGGTATCAGTGCATGATCAGCCACGTGATCAGTGCATGATCTGTCACAAGATTAGTGTATGATCATCCACGTGATCAGTGCACGGGCAGTCATGTGATCAGTGCATGATATAGACGTGAACAGTGCATGATCAGTCGTGATCAGTGCATGATAGCCACGTGATCAGTGCATGATCAGTCACCTGATGGGTGTATGATCATTCACGTGACCTGTACATGGTAGCTACATGATCATTGCATGATCAGCCACGTGAGTAGTTCATGATAGCCACGTGATCACTGCATGATCAGTCACGTGATCAGTGCATGATCAGTCATGTGACCAGTACATGGTAGGCGTGATCATGCATGATCAGCCACGTGAGCAGTGCATGATAGCCACGTGATCAGTGCATGATCAGACACGTGATCAGTGCATGATCAGTCACGTGATCAGTGCATGATCAGCCACGTGATCAGTGCATGACCAGGCACGTGATCAGTGTATGTCCAGCCAAGTGATCAGTGCATGATAGCCACGTGATCAGTGCATGATCAGTCACGTGATCAGTGCATGATCAGTTGTGATCAGTGCATCAGCCACGTGATCAGTGCATGATCAGCCACATGATCAGTGCATGATCAATTACGTGATCAGTGCATGATCAGTGACCAGTACATGGTAGCCACGTGATCATTGCCTGATCAGCCACGTGATCAGTGCATGATAGCCACGTGATCAGTGCATGATCAGTCATGATACGTGTGATCAGCCACGTGATCAGTGCATGATCAGCCACGTGATCAGTGCATGATAGCCACGTGATCAGTGCATGATCAGCCACGTGATCAGTGCATGATAGCCACGTGATCAGTGCATGATCAGCCACGGATCAGCATGATCAGCCACGTGATCAGTGCATGATCTACGTGATCAGTGCATGATCAGTCACGCACAGTACATGGTAGCCATGTGATCAGTGCATGACAGCCACGTGATCAGTGCATGATAGCCACGTGTGTGCATGAGTCACGTGATCAGTGCATGATCAGCCACGTGATCAGTGCATGATCAGCCACGTGATCAGTGCATGATATGTCACGTGACAGTGTGTGATCAGCCACGTGATCAGTGCATGATCAGCCACGTGATCAGTGCATGATAGCCACGTGATCAGTGCATGATCAGTTACGTGATCAGTGCATGATCACCACGTGATCAGTGCATGATCAGTCACGTGATCAGTGCATGATAGCACGTGATCATGCATGATCAGCCACGTGATCAGTGCATGATAGCCACGTGATCAGTGCATGATCAGACGTGATCAGTGCATGATCAGCCACGTGATCAGTGCATGATCAGTCACGTGATCAGTGCATGATCAGCCACGTGATCAGTGCATGATCAGCCACGTGATCAGTGCATGATCAGTCACGTGATCAGTGCATGATCAGTCACGTGATCAGTGCATGATAGCCACGTGATCAGTGCAGGATCAGCCACGTGATCAGTGCATGATCAGCCACGTGATCAGTACATGATTGCCACGTGATCAGTGCATGATCAGCCACGTGAGCAGAGCATGATAGCCACGTGTCAGTGCATGATCAGTCACGTGATCAGTACATGATCAGTCACGTGAACAGTGCATGATCATTTACGTGATCTTTGCATGATCAGTCACGCTACCAGTATATGGTGCTACGTGATCATTCCATGACGAGCCACGTGAGCAGTGCATGATAGCTACGTGATGTGTGCATGAGTTACGTGAGCAGAGTATGATCAGCCACGTGATCAGTGCATGAGTGCCACGTGATCAGTGCATGATATGTCACGTGACAGGTGTGTGATCAGCCACGTGAACAGTGCATGTTCAGCCACGTGATCAGTGCATGATAGCCACGTGATCAGTGCATGATCAGTTACGTGAGCAGTGTATGATCAGCCACGTGATCAGTGCATGGTCAGACACGTGAACAGTGCATGATCAGCCACGTGATCAGTGCATGATCATCACGTGATCAGTGTATGATCAGCCACGTGAACAGTGCATGCTCAGTCACGTGATCTGGGCCTGCTGAGCTGCGTGATTACTGTCTGCTCATCTGCTTGACAATTGCCAGCTGAGCTGCACGATTCCTGCCTGTCATCTGCTTGACAATTGCCATGCTGCGTAATTCCTGCCTGCTCAGCTGCTTGATTATTGCCAGCTGAGCAGCATGATTCCTCACACCTGAGTTCCATGATTATTGCCTGCTGACTGTTTGATTCGTGCCTACTCAGCTCTTTGTTTATTGCCTCCAGAGGCACATGATCAGTGTATGATAGCAAACATGATCAGCGCATGATCAGTCACATGATCAGCGCCATTAAGTCACGTGATCACTACATGATAGTCATGTGATCAGTCCATGCTCAGTCACGTATCAGTGCATGATCAGCCACGTGATCAGTGCATGATCTGTCACAGATTAGTGTATGATCATCCACGTGATCAGTGCATGGGCAGTCATGTGATCAGTGCATGATATAGACGTGAACAGTGCATGATCAGTCTCGTGATCAGTGCATGATAGCCACGTGATCAGTGCATGATCAGTCACCTGATGGGTGTATGATCATTCACGTGACCTGTACATGCTACATGATCATTGCATGATCAGCCACGTGAGTAGTGCATGATAGCCACGTGATCACTGCATGATCAGTCACGTGATCAGTGCATGATCAGTCATGTGACCAGTACATGGTAGCTGCGTGATCATGGCATGATCAGCCACGTGAGCAGTGCATGATAGCCACGTGATCAGTGCATGATCAGACACGATCAGTGCATGATCAGTCACGTGATCAGTGCATGATCAGCCACGTGATCAGTGCATGATCAGGCACGTGATCAGTGCATGTCAGCCAAGTGATCAGTGCATGATAGCCACGTGATCAGTGCATGATCAGTCACGTGATCAGTGCATGATCAGTTACGTGATCAGTGCATGATCAGCCACGTGATCAGTGCATGATCAGCCACATGATCAGTGCATGATCAATTACGTGATCAGTGCATGATCAGTCACGTGACCAGTACATGATAGCTACGTGATCATTGCATGATCAGCCACGTGATCAGTGCATGATAGCCACGTGATCAGTGCATGATAGCCACGTGATCAGCATGATCAGTCATGTGATACAGTGTGATCAGCCACGTGATCAGTGCATGATTGTGATCAGTGCATGACAGCCACGTGATCAGTGCATGATAGCCACGTGATCAGTGCATGATCAGTCACGTGATACATGTGTGATCAGCCACGTGATCAGTGCATGATGAGCCACGTGATCAGTGCATGATCAGTTACGTGATCAGTGCATGATCAGTCACGTGACCTGTACATGGTTGCTACGTGATCGTGCATGATCAGCCACGAGCAGTGCATGATAGCCACGTGGTCAGTGCATGATCAGTCACGTGATCAGTATGATCAGTCACGTGAACAGTGCATGATCATTACGTGATCTTGCATGATCAGTGACCGTATATGGTTGCCACGTGATCATTGCATGACAGCCACGTGGCAGTGCATGATAGCCACGTGATGTGCATGAGTTACGTGAAGAGTATGATCAGCCACGTGATCAGTGCATGAGTGCCACGTGATCAGTGCATGATATGTCACGGACAGTGATCAGCCACGTGATCAGTGCATGATCAGCCACGTGATCAGCATGATAGCCACGTGATCAGTGCATGATCAGTTACGTGATCAGTGCATGATCAGCCACGTGATCAGTGCATGATCAGACACGTGATCAGTGTATGATCAGCCACGTGATCAGTGCATGATCAGTCACGTGATCAGTGCATGATCAGCCACGTGATCAGTGCATGATCAGTCACGTGATCAGTGCATGATATAGACGTGATCAGTGCATGATCAGTCCGTGATCAGTGCATGATAGCCACGTGATCAGTGCATGATCAGTCACTGATCAGTGCATGATCATTCACGTGATCAGTGCATGGTAGCTGCGTGATCATTGCATGATCAGCCACGTGATCAGTGCATGATAGCCACGTGATCAGTGCATGATCAGTCACGTGATCAGTGCATGATCAGTCACGTGACCAGTACATGGTAGCACGTGATCATGCATGATCAGCCACGTGAGCAGTGCATGATAGCCACGTGATCAGTGCATGATCAGTCACGTGATCAGTGCATGATCAGTCACGTGATCAGTGCATGATCAGCCACGGATCAGTGCATGATCAGCCACGTGATCAGTGCATGATAGCCACGTGATCAGTGCATGATCAGTCACGTGATCAGTGCATGATCAGTCACGTGATCAGTGCGATCAGCCACGTGATCAGTGCATGATCAGCCACGTGATCAGTGCATGATCAGTCACGTGATCAGTGCATGATCAGTCACGTGATCAGCATGATAGCCACGTGATCAGTGCATGATCAGCCACGTGATCAGTGCATGATAGCCACGTGATCAGTGCATGAGCCACGTGATCAGTGCATGATCAGTCACGTGATAGTGCATGATCAGCCACGTGATCAGTGCATGATCCACGTGATCAGTGCATGACAGCCACGTGATCAGTGCATGATCAGCCACGTGATCAGTGCATGATCAGTCACGTGATCAGTGTGATCAGCCACGTGATCAGTGCATGATCAGCCACGTGATCAGTGCATGATCAGTTACGTGATCAGTGCATGATCAGTCACGTGACCAGTACATGGTAGCTACGTGATCATTGCATGACAGCCACGTGAGCAGTGCATGATAGCCACGTGATGTGTGCATGAGTTACGCGGAGTATGATCAGCCACGTGATCAGTGCATGAGTGCCACGTGATCAGTGCATGATATGTCACGTGACAGGTGTGATCAGCCACGTGAACAGTGCATGTTCAGCCACGTGATCAGTGCATGATAGCCACGTGATCAGTGCATGATCAGTTACGTGAGCAGTGTATGATCAGCCACGTGATCAGTGCATGGTCAGACACGTGAACAGTGTATGATCAGCCACGTGATCAGTGCATGATATCCAAGTGATCAGTGCATGATCATCACGTGATCAGTGTATGATCAGCCACGTGAACAGTGCATGCTCAGTCACGTGATCTGGGCCTGCTGAGCTGCGTGATTACTGTCTGCTCATCTGCTTGACAATTGCCAGCTGAGCTGCACGATTCCTGCCTGTCATCTGCTTGACAATTGCCAGCTGTGCTGCGTAATTCCTGCCTGCTCAGCTGCTTGATTATTGCCAGCTGAGCAGCATGATTCCTCACACCTGAGTTCCATGATTATTGCCTGCTGACTGTTTGATTCGTGCCTACTCAGCTCTTTGTTTATTGCCTCCAGAGGCACATGATCAGTGTATGATAGCAAACATGATCAGCGCATGATCAGTCACATGATCAGCGCCATTAAGTCACGTGATCACTACATGATAGTCACGTGATCAGTCCATGCTCAGTCACGGTATCAGTGCATGATCAGCCACGTGATCAGTGCATGATCTGTCACAAGATTAGTGTATGATCATCCACGTGATCAGTGCATGGGCAGTCATGTGATCAGTGCATGATATAGACGTGAACAGTGCATGATCAGTCTCGTGATCAGTGCATGATAGCCACGTGATCAGTGCATGATCAGTCACCTGATGGGTGTATGATCATTCACGTGACCTGTACATGGTAGCTACATGATCATTGCATGATCAGCCACGTGAGTAGTGCATGATAGCCACGTGATCACTGCATGATCAGTCACGTGATCAGTGCATGATCAGTCATGTGACCAGTACATGGTAGCGTGATCATGGCATGATCAGCCACGTGAGCAGTGCATGATAGCCACGTGATCAGTGCATGATCAGACACGATCAGTGCATGATCAGTCACGTGATCAGTGCATGATCAGCCACGTGATCAGTGCATGACCAGGCACGTGATCAGTGTATGTCAGCCACGTGATCAGTGCATGATAGCCACGTGATCAGTGCATGATCAGTCACGTGATCAGTGCATGATCAGCACGTGATCAGTGCATGATCAGCCACGTGATCAGTGCATGATCAGCCACATGATCAGTGCATGATCAATTACGTGATCAGTGCATGATCAGTCACGTGACCAGTACATGGTAGCTACGATCATTGCATGATCAGCCACGTGATCAGTGCATGATAGCCACGCGATCAGTGCATGATAGCCACGTGATCAGTGCATGATCAGTCATGTGATAGTGTGTGATCAGCCACGTGATCAGTGCATATGCCACGTGATCAGTGCATGAGAGCCACGTGATCAGTGCATGATCAGTCACGTGATACATGTGATCAGCCACGTGATCAGTGCATGATGAGCCACGTGATCAGTGCATGATCAATTACGTGATCAGTGCATGATCAGTCACGTGACCAGTACATGGTTGCTACGTGATCGCCATGATCAGCCACGTGAGCAGTGCATGATAGCCACGTGCAGTGCATGATCAGTCACGTGATCAGCATGATCAGTCACGTGAACAGTGCATGATCATTTACGTGATCAGTGCATGATCAGTCACGTACAGTATATGGCTGCTACGATCATTCCATGACAGCCACGTGAGCAGTGCATGATAGCCACGTGATGTGTGCATGAGTTACGTGAGCAGTATGATCAGCCACGTGATCAGTGCATGAGAGCCACGTGATCAGTGCATGATAGTCACGGACAGTGTGTGATCAGCCACGTGATCAGTGCATGATCAGCCACGTGATCAGTGCATGATAGCCACGATCAGTGCATGATCAGTTACGTGATCAGTGCATGATCAGCCACGTGATCAGTGCATGATCAGTCACGTGATCAGTGCATGGTAGCTACGTGATCAGTGCATGATCAGCCACGTGATCAGTGCATGATAGCCACGTGATCAGTGCATGATCAGCCACGTGATCAGTGCATGATCAGCCACGTGATCAGTGCATGATCAGTCACGTGATCAGTGCATGATCAGCCACGTGATCAGTGCATGATCAGCCACGTGATCAGTGCATGATCAGTCACGTGATCAGTGCATGATCAGTCACGTGATCAGTGCATGGCAGCCACGTGATCAGTGCATGATCAGCCACGTGATCAGTGCATGATCAGCCACGTGATCAGTGCATGGTTGCTACGTGATCAGTGCATGATCAGCCACGTGAGCAGTGCATGATAGCCACGTGATCAGTGCATGATCAGTCACGTGATCAGTGCATGATCAGTCACGTGATCAGTGCATGATCATTTACGTGATCAGTGCATGATCAGTCACGTGACCAGTATATGGTTGCTACGTGATCATTCCATGACAGCCACGTGAGCAGTGCATGATAGCCACGTGATGTGTGCATGAGTTACGTGAGCAGAGTATGATCAGCCACGTGATCAGTGCATGAGTGCCACGTGATCAGTGCATGATATGTCACGTGACAGGTGTGTGATCAGCCACGTGAACAGTGCATGTTCAGCCACGTGATCAGTGCATGATAGCCACGCGATCAGTGCATGATCAGTTACGTGAGCAGTGTATGATCAGCCACGTGATCAGTGCATGGTCAGACACGTGAACAGTGTATGATCAGCCACGTGATCAGTGCATGATCACCACGTGATCAGTGCATGATCAGCCACGCGAACAGTGCATGCTCAGTCACGTGATCTGGGCCTGCTGAGCTGCGTGATTACTGTCTGCTCATCTGCTTGACAATTGCCAGCTGAGCTGCACGATTCCTGCCTGTCATCTGCTTGACAATTGCCAGCTGTGCTGCGTAATTCCTGCCTGCTCAGCTGCTTGATTATTGCCAGCTGAGCAGCATGATTCCTCACCTGAGTTCCATGATTATTGCCTGCTGACTGTTTGATTCGTGCCTACTCAGCTCTTTGTTTATTGCCTCCAGAGGCACATGATCAGTGTATGATAGCAAACATGATCAGCGCATGATCAGTCACATGATCAGCGCCATTAAGTCACGTGATCACTACATGATAGTCATGTGATCAGTCCATGCTCAGTCACGGTATCAGTGCATGATCAGCCACGTGATCAGTGCATGATCTGTCACAAGATTAGTGTATGATCATCCACGTGATCAGTGCACGGGCAGTCATGTGATCAGTGCATGATATAGACGTGAACAGTGCATGATCAGTCTCGTGATCAGTGCATGATAGCCACGTGATCAGTGCATGATCAGTCACCTGATGGGTGTATGATCATTCACGTGACCTGTGCATGGTAGCTACATGATCATTGCATGATCAGCCACGTGAGTAGTGCATGATAGCCACGTGATCACTGCATGATCAGTCACGTGATCAGTGCATGATCAGTCATGTGACCAGTACATGGTAGCTGCGTGATCATGGCATGATCAGCCACGTGAGCAGTGCATGATAGCCACGTGATCAGTGCATGATCAGACACGTGATCAGTGCATGATCAGTCACGTGATCAGTGCATGATCAGCCACGTGATCAGTGCATGATCAGGCACGTGATCAGTGCATGTCCAGCCACGTGATCAGTGCATGATAGCCACGTGATCAGTGCATGATCAGTCACGTGATCAGTGCATGATCAGTTATGTGATCAGTGCATGATCAGCCACGTGATCAGTGCATGATCAGCCACATGATCAGTGCATGATCAATTACGTGATCAGTGCATGATCAGTCACGTGACCAGTACATGATAGCTACGTGATCATTGCATGATCAGCCACGTGATCAGTGCATGATAGCCACGTGATCAGTGCATGATAGCCACGTGATCAGTGCATGATCAGTCATGTGATACGGTGTGATCAGCCACGTGATCAGTGCATGATATCCACGTGATCAGTGCATGACAGCCACGTGATCAGTGCATGATAGCCACGTGATCAGTGCATGATCAGTCACGTGATACATGTGTGATCAGCCACGTGATCAGTGCATGATGAGCCACGTGATCAGTGCAGGATCAATTACGTGATCAGTGCATGATCAGTCACGTGACCAGTACATGGTTGCTACGTGATCGTTGCATGATCAGCCACGTGAGCAGAGCATGATAGCCACGTGATCAGTGCATGATCAGTCACGTGATCAGTACATGATCAGTCACGTGAACAGTGCATGATCATTTACGTGATCTTTGCATGATCAGTCACGTACCAGTATATGGTTGCTACGTGATCATTCCATGACGAGCCACGTGAGCAGTGCATGATAGCCACGTGATGTGTGCATGAGTTACGTGAGCAGAGTATGATCAGCCACGTGATCAGTGCATGAGTGCCACGTGATCAGTGCATGATATGTCACGCGACAGGTGTGTGATCAGCCACGTGAACAGTGCATGTTCAGCCACGTGATCAGTGCATGATAGCCACGTGATCAGTGCATGATCAGTTACGTGAGCAGTGTATGATCAGCCACGTGATCAGTGCATGGTCAGACACGTGAACAGTGTATGATCAGCCACGTGATCAGTGCATGATATCCAAGTGATCAGTGCATGATCATCACGCGATCAGTGTATGATCAGCCACGCGAACAGTGCATGCTCAGTCACGTGATCTGGGCCCGCTGAGCTGCGTGATTACTGTCTGCTCATCTGCTTGACAATTGCCAGCTGAGCTGCACGATTCCTGCCTGTCATCTGCTTGACAATTGCCAGCTGTGCTGCGTAATTCCTGCCTGCTCAGCTGCTTGATTATTGCCAGCTGAGCAGCATGATTCCTCACACCTGAGTTCCATGATTATTGCCTGCTGACTGTTTGATTCGTGCCTACTCAGCTCTTTGTTTATTGCCTCCAGAGGCACATGATCAGTGTATGATAGCAAACATGATCAGCGCATGATCAGTCACATGATCAGCGCCATTAAGTCACGTGATCACTACATGATAGTCATGTGATCAGTCCATGCTCAGTCACGGAATCAGTGCATGATCAGCCACGTGATCAGTGCATGATCTGTCACAAGATTAGTGTATGATCATCCACGTGATCAGTGCACGGGCAGTCATGTGATCAGTGCATGATATAGACGTGAACAGTGCATGATCAGTCTCGTGATCAGTGCATGATAGCCACGTGATCAGTGCATGATCAGTCACCTGATGGGTGTATGATCATTCACGTGACCTGTACATGGTAGCTACATGATCATTGCATGATCAGCCACGTGAGTAGTTCATGATAGCCACGCGATCACTGCATGATCAGTCACGTGATCAGTGCATGATCAGTCATGTGACCAGTACATGGTAGCTGCGTGATCATGGCATGATCAGCCACGGGAGCAGTGCATGATTGCCACGTGATCAGTGCATGATCAGACACGAGATCAGTGCATGATCAGTCACGTGATCAGTGCATGATCAGCCACGTGATCAGTGCATGACCAGGCACGTGATCAGTGTATGTCCAGCCAAGTGATCAGTGCATGATAGCCACGTGATCAGTGCATGATCAGTCACGTGATCAGTGCATGATCAGGTATGTGATCAGTGTATGATCAGGCACGTGATCAGTGCATGATCAGCCACGTGATCAGTGCATGATCAATTACGTGATCAGTGCATGATCAGTCACGTGACCAGTACATGGTAGCTACGTGATCATTGCATGATCAGCCACGTGATCAGTGCATGATAGCCACGTGATCAGTGCATGATAGCCACGTGATCAGTGCATGATCAGTCATGTGATAGTGTGATCAGCCACATGATCAGTGCATATCCACGTGATCAGTGCATGACAGCCACGTGATCAGTGCATGAGAGCCGGATCAGTGCATGATCAGTCACGTGATACATGTGTGATCAGCCACGTGATCAGTGCATGATGAGCCACGGGATCAGTGCAGGATCAATTACGTGATCAGTGCATGATCAGTCACGTGACCAGTACATGGTTGCACGTGATCGCTTGCATGATCAGCCACGTGAGCAGAGCATGATAGCCACGTGATCAGTGCATGATCAGTCACGTGATCAGTACATGATCAGTCACGTGAACAGTGCATGATCATTTACGTGATCTTGCATGATCAGTCACGTGACCAGTATATGGTTGCTACGCGATCATTCCATGACGAGCCACGTGAGCAGTGCATGATAGCCACGGATGTGTGCATGAGTTACGTGAGCAGAGTATGATCAGCCACGTGATCAGTGCATGAGAGCCACGTGATCAGTGCATGATATGTCACGTGACAGGTGTGTGATCAGCCACGTGAACAGTGCATGTTCAGCCACGTGATCAGTGCATGATAGCCACGTGATCAGTGCATGATCAGTCACGTGAGCAGTGTATGATCAGCCACGTGATCAGTGCATGGTCAGACACGTGATCAGTGCATGATCAGCCACGTGATCAGTGCATGCTCAGTCACGTGATCTGGCCTGCTGAGCTGCGTGATTACTGTCTGCTCATCTGCTTGACATTGCCAGCTGAGCTGCACGATTCCTGCCTGCTCAGCTGCTTGATTATTGCCAGCTGAGCAGCATGATTCCTCACACCTGAGTTCCATGATTATTGCCTGCTGACTGTTTGATTCGTGCCTACTCAGCTTTTGTTTATTGCCTCCAGAGGCACATGATCAGTGTATGATAGCAAACATGATCAGCGCATGATCAGTCACATGATTAGCGCCATTAAGTCACGTGATCACTACATGATAGTCATGTGATCAGTCCATGCTCAGTCACGGTATCAGTGCATGATCAGCCACGTGATCAGTGCATGATCTGTCACAAGATTAGTGTATGATCATCCACGTGATCAGTGCACGGGCAGTCATGTGATCAGTGCATGATATAGACGTGAAGTGCATGATCAGTCCGTGATCAGTGCATGATAGCCACGTGATCAGTGCATGATCAGTCACCTGATGGGTGTATGATCATTCACGTGACCCGTACATGGTAGCTACATGATCATTGCATGATCAGCCACGTGAGTAGTTCATAGCCACGTGATCACTGCATGATCAGTCACGTGATCAGTGCATGATCAGTCATGTGACCAGTACATGGTAGCGTGATCATGGCATGATCAGCCACGTGAGCAGTGCATGATAGCCACGCGATCAGTGCATGATCAGTCACGTGATCAGTGCATGATCAGTCACGTGATCAGTGATCATGTGATCAGTGCATCATCGCTGATCAGTGCATGATCAGCCACGTGATCAGTGCATGATCAGTGACACGTGATACATCAGTGCATGATCAGCCACGTGATCAGTGCATGATAGCCACGTGATCAGTGCATGATAGCCACGCGATCAGTGCATGATCAGTCATGTGATAGTGTGATCAGCCACGTGATCAGTGCATGATAGCCACGTGATCAGTGCATGATCAGCCACGTGATCAGTGCATGAGAGCCACGTGATCAGTGCATGATCAGTCACGTGATAGTGTGATCAGCCACGTGATCAGTGCATGATCAGCCACGTGATCAGTGCATGATCAATTACGTGATCAGTGCATGATCAGCCACGTGACCAGTACATGGTTGCTACGTGATCGGCATGATCAGCCACGTGATCAGTGCATGATAGCCACGTGATCAGTGCATGATCAGTCACGTGATCAGTGCATGATCAGCACGTGATCAGTGCATGATCAATTACGTGATCTGCATGATCAGTCACGTGACCAGTACATGGTAGCTACGATCATTGCATGACAGCCACGGAGCAGTGCATGATAGCCACGTGATGTGTCATGTCACGTGATCAGTGCATGATCAGCCACGTGATCAGTGCATGAGTGCCACGTGATCAGTGCATGATATGTCACGTGACAGTGTGTGATCAGCCACGTGATCAGTGCATGATCAGCCACGTGATCAGTGCATGATAGCCACGTGATCAGTGCATGATCAGCCACGTGATCAGTGCATGATCACGTGATCAGTGCATGATCAGACTGATCAGTGCATGATCAGCCACGCGAACAGTGCATGCTCAGTCACGTGATCTGGGCCTGCTGAGCTGCATGACCGTCTGCTCATCTGCTTGACAATTGCCAGCTGAGCTGCACGATTCCTGCCTGCTCAGCTGCTTGATTATTGCCAGCTGAGCAGCATGATTCCTCACACCTGAGTTCCATGATTATTGCCTGCTGACTGTTTGATCGTGCCTACTCAGCTCTTTGTTTATTGCCTCCAGAGGCACATGATCAGTGTATGATAGCAAACATGATCAGCGCATGATCAGTCACATGATCAGCGCCATTAAGTCACGTGATCACTACATGATAGTCATGTGATCAGTCCATGCTCAGTCACGGTATCAGTGCATGATCAGCCACGTGATCAGTGCATGATCTGTCACAAGATTAGTGTATGATCATCCACGTGATCAGTGCACGGGCAGTCATGTGATCAGTGCATGATATAGACGTGAACAGTGCATGATCAGTCTCGTGATCAGTGCATGATAGCCACGTGATCAGTGCATGATCAGTCACCTGATGGGTGTATGATCATTCACGTGACCTGTACATGGTAGCACATGATCATTGCATGATCAGCCACGTGAGTAGTTCATGATAGCCACGTGATCACTGCATGATCAGTCACGTGATCAGTGCATGATCAGTCATGTGACCAGTACATGGTAGCTGCGTGATGGCATGATCAGCCACGTGAGTAGTGCATGATAGCCACGCGATCAGTGCATGATCAGACACGATCAGTGCATGATCAGTCACGTGATCAGTGCATGATCAGCCACGTGATCAGTGCATGATCAGGCACGTGATCAGTGTATGTCCAGCCAAGTGATCAGTGCATGATAGCCACGTGATCAGCATGATCAGCCACGTGATCAGTGCATGATCAGTTACGTGATCAGTGCATGATCAGCCACGTGATCAGTGCATGATCAGCCACATGATCAGTGCATGATCAATTACGTGATCAGTGCATGATCAGTCACGTGACCAGTGCATGGTAGCCACGTGATCATGGCATGATCAGCCACGTGATCAGTGCATGATAGCCACGTGATCAGTGCATGATAGCCACGTGATCAGTGCATGATCAGTCATGTGATACGTGGTGATCAGCCACGTGATCAGTGCATGATATCCACGTGATCAGTGCATGACAGCCACGTGATCAGTGCATGAGAGCCACGTGATCAGTGCATGATCAGTCACGTGATACATGTGTGATCAGCCACGTGATCAGTGCATGATGAGCCACGTGATCAGTGCAGGATCAATTACGTGATCAGTGCATGATCAGTCACGTGATCAGTACATGGTTGCTACGTGATCGTGTGCATGATCAGCCACGTGATCAGAGCATGATAGCCACGTGATCAGTGCATGATCAGCCACGTGATCAGTACATGATCAGTCACGTGAACAGTGCATGATCATTTACGTGATCTTTGCATGATCAGTCACGTTACCAGTATATGGTGCTACGTGATCATTCCATGACGAGCCACGTGAGCAGTGCATGATAGCCACGTGATGTGTGCATGAGTTACGTGAGCAGAGTATGATCAGCCACGTGATCAGTGCATGAGAGCCACGTGATCAGTGCATGATATGTCACGTGACAGGTGTGATCAGCCACGTGAACAGTGCATGTTCAGCCACGTGATCAGTGCATGATAGCCACGTGATCAGTGCATGATCAGTTACGTGAGCAGTGTATGATCAGCCACGTGATCAGTGCATGGTCAGACACGTGAACAGTGTATGATCAGCCACGTGATCAGTGCATGATATCCGTGATCAGTGCATGATCATCACGTGATCAGTGTATGATCAGCCACGTGAACAGTGCATGCTCAGTCACGTGATCTGGGCCTGCTGAGCTGCGTGATTACTGTCTGCTCATCTGCTTGACAATTGCCAGCTGAGCTGCACGATTCCTGCCTGTCATCTGCTTGACAATTGCCAGCTGTGCTGCGTAATTCCTGCCTGCTCAGCTGCTTGATTATTGCCAGCTGAGCAGCATGATTCCTCACACCTGAGTTCCATGATTATTGCCTGCTGACTGTTTGATTCGTGCCTACTCAGCTCTTTGTTTATTGCCTCCAGAGGCACATGATCAGTGTATGATAGCAAACATGATCAGCGCATGATCAGTCACATGATCAGCGCCATTAAGTCACGTGATCACTACATGATAGTCATGTGATCAGTCCATGCTCAGTCACGGTATCAGTGCATGATCAGCCACGTGATCAGTGCATGATCTGTCACAAGATTAGTGTATGATCATCCACGTGATCAGTGCACGGGCAGTCATGTGATCAGTGCATGATATAGACGTGAACAGTGCATGATCAGTCTCGTGATCAGTGCATGATAGCCACGTGATCAGTGCATGATCAGTCACCTGATGGGTGTATGATCATTCACGTGACCTGTACATGGTAGCTACATGATCATTGCATGATCAGCCACGTGAGTAGTGCATGATAGCCACGTGATCACTGCATGATCAGTCACGTGATCAGTGCATGATCAGTCATGTGACCAGTACATGGTAGCTGCGTGATCATGCATGATCAGCCACGTGAGCAGTGCATGATAGCCACGTGATCAGTGCATGATCAGACACGTGATCAGTGCATGATCAGTCACGTGATCAGTGCATGATCAGCCACGTGATCAGTGCATGACCAGCACGTGATCAGTGCATGTCCACGTGATCAGTGCATGATAGCCACGTGATCAGTGCATGATCAGCCACGTGATCAGTGCATGATCAGTTGTGATCAGTGTATGATCAGCCACGTGATCAGTGCATGATCAGCCACATGATCAGTGCATGATCAATCACGTGATCAGTGCATGATCAGTCACGTGACCAGTACATGGTAGCCACGTGATCATTGCATGATCAGCCACGTGATCAGTGCATGATAGCCACGTGATCAGTGCATGATAGCCACGTGATCAGTGCATGATCAGTCACGTGATACGCATGATCAGCCACGTGATCAGTGCATGATATCCACGTGATCAGTGCATGACAGCCACGTGATCAGTGCACGTGATCAGTGCATGATCAGCCACGTGATCAGTGCATGATGAGCCACGTGATCAGTGCATGATCAATTACGTGATCAGTGCATGATCAGCCACGTGACCAGTACATGGTTGCTACGTGATCGTTGCATGATCAGCCACGTGAGCAGAGCATGATAGCTACGTGATCAGTGCATGATCAGTCACGTGATCAGTACATGATCAGTCACGTGAACAGTGCATGATCATTTACGTGATCTTTGCATGATCAGTCACGTTACCAGTATATGGTTGCTGCGTGATCATTCCATGACGAGCCACGTGAGCAGTGCATGATAGCCACGTGATGTGTGCATGAGTTACGTGAGCAGAGCATGATCAGCCACGTGATCAGTGCATGAGTGCCACGTGATCAGTGCATGATATGTCACGTGACAGGTGTGTGATCAGCCACGTGAACAGTGCATGTTCAGCCACGTGATCAGTGCATGATAGCCACGTGATCAGTGCATGATCAGTTACGTGAGCAGTGTATGATCAGCCACGTGATCAGTGCATGGTCAGACACGTGAACAGTGTATGATCAGCCACGTGATCAGTGCATGATATCCAAGCGATCAGTGCATGATCATCACGTGATCAGTGTATGATCAGCCACGTGAACAGTGCATGCTCAGTCACGTGATCTGGGCCTGCTGAGCTGCGTGATTACTGTCTGCTCATCTGCTTGACAATTGCCAGCTGAGCTGCACGATTCCTGCCTGTCATCTGCTTGACAATTGCCAGCTGTGCTGCGTAATTCCTGCCTGCTCAGCTGCTTGATTATTGCCAGCTGAGCAGCATGATTCCTCACACCTGAGTTCCATGATTATTGCCTGCTGACTGTTTGATTCGTGCCTACTCAGCTCTTTGTTTATTGCCTCCAGAGGCACATGATCAGTGTATGATAGCAAACATGATCAGCGCATGATCAGTCACATGATCAGCGCCATTAAGTCACGTGATCACTACATGATAGTCATGTGATCAGTCCATGCTCAGTCACGGTATCAGTGCATGATCAGCCACGTGATCAGTGCATGATCTGTCACATGATTAGTGTATGATCATCCACGTGATCAGTGCATGGGCAGTCATGTGATCAGTGCATGATATAGACGTGAACAGTGCATGATCAGTCTCGTGATCAGTGCATGATAGCCACGTGATCAGTGCATGATCAGTCACCTGATGGGTGTATGATCATTCACGTGACCTGTACATGGTAGCTACGTGATCATTGCATGATCAGCCACGTGAGTAGTGCATGATAGCCACGTGATCAGTGCATGATCAGTCACGTGATCAGTGCATGATCAGTCACGTGATCAGTGCATGATCAGCCACGTGATCAGTGCATGATCAGCACATCAGTGATGTCAGTGATCAGTGCATGATAGCCACGTGATCAGTGCATGATCAGTCACGTGATCAGTGCATGATCAGCCACGTGATCAGTGCATGATCAGCCACGTGATCAGTGCATGATCAGCCACATGATCAGTGCATGATCAGTGCATGATCAGTCACGTGATCAGTACATGATAGCTACGTGATCAGTGCATGATCAGCCACGTGATCAGTGCATGATAGCCACGTGATCAGTGCATGATAGCCACGTGATCAGTGCATGATCAGTCATGTGATACGTGTGTGATCAGCCACGTGATCAGTGCATGATATCCACGTGATCAGTGCATGACAGCCACGTGATCAGTGCATGAGAGCCACGTGATCAGTGCATGATCAGTCACGTGATACATGTGTGATCAGCCACGTGATCAGTGCATGATGAGCCACGTGATCAGTGCAGGATCAATTACGTGATCAGTGCATGATCAGTCACGTGACCAGTACATGGTTGCTACGTGATTGCATGATCAGCCACGTGAGCAGAGCATGATAGCCACGTGATCAGTGCATGATCAGTCACGTGATCAGTACATGATCAGTCACGTGAACAGTGCATGATCATTTACGTGATCTTGCATGATCAGTCACGTTACCAGTATATGGTTGCTACGTGATCATTCCATGACGAGCCACGTGAGCAGTGCATGATAGCCACGTGATGTGTGCATGAGTTACGTGAGCAGAGTATGATCAGCCACGTGATCAGTGCATGAGTGCCACGTGATCAGTGCATGATATGTCACGTGACAGGTGTGTGATCAGCCACGTGAACAGTGCATGTTCAGCCACGTGATCAGTGCATGATAGCCACGTGATCAGTGCATGATCAGTTACGTGAGCAGTGTATGATCAGCCACGTGATCAGTGCATGGTCAGACACGTGAACAGTGTATGATCAGCCACGTGATCAGTGCATGATATCCAAGTGATCAGTGCATGATCATCACGTGATCAGTGTATGATCAGCCACGTGAACAGTGCATGCTCAGTCACGTGATCTGGGCCTGCTGAGCTGCGTGATTACTGTCTGCTCATCTGCTTGACAATTGCCAGCTGAGCTGCACGATTCCTGCCTGTCATCTGCTTGACAATTGCCAGCTGTGCTGCGTAATTCCTGCCTGCTCAGCTGCTTGATTATTGCCAGCTGAGCAGCATGATTCCTCACACCTGAGTTCCATGATTATTGCCTGCTGACTGTTTGATTCGTGCCTACTCAGCTCTTTGTTTATTGCCTCCAGAGGCACATGATCAGTGTATGATAGCAAACATGATCAGCGCATGATCAGTCACATGATCAGCGCCATTAAGTCACGTGATCACTACATGATAGTCATGTGATCAGTCCATGCTCAGTCACGGTATCAGTGCATGATCAGCCACGTGATCAGTGCATGATCTGTCACAAGATTAGTGTATGATCATCCACGTGATCAGTGCATGGGCAGTCATGTGATCAGTGCATGATATAGACGTGATCAGTGCATGATCAGTCTCGTGATCAGTGCATGATAGCCACGTGATCAGTGCATGATCAGTCACCTGATGGGTGTATGATCATTCACGTGACCTGTACATGGTAGCTAAATGATCATTGCATGATCAGCCACGTGAGTAGTTCATGATAGCCACGTGATCACTGCATGATCAGTCACGTGATCAGTGCATGATCAGTCATGTGACCAGTACATGGTAGCTGCGTGATCATGGCATGATCAGCCACGTGAGCAGTGCATGATAGCCACGTGATCAGTGCATGATCAGACACGTGATCAGTGCATGATCAGTCACGTGATCAGTGCATGATCAGCCACGTGATCAGTGCATGACCAGGCACGTGATCAGTGTATGTCAGCCATGTGATCAGTGCATGATAGCCACGTGATCAGTGCATGATCAGTCACGTGATCAGTGCATGATCAGTTACGTGATCAGTGTATGATCAGCCACGTGATCAGTGCATGATCAGCCACGTGATCAGTGCATGATCAATTACGTGATCAGTGCATGATCAGTCACGCGACCAGTACATGGTAGCTACGTGATCATTGCATGATCAGCCACGTGATCAGTGCATGATAGCCACGTGATCAGTGCATGATAGCCACGTGATCAGTGCATGATCAGTCATGTGATACGTGTGTGATCAGCCACGTGATCAGTGCATGATATCCACGTGATCAGTGCATGACAGCCACGTGATCAGTGCATGAGAGCCACGTGATCAGTGCATGATCAGTCACGTGATACATGTGTGATCAGCCACGTGATCAGTGCATGATGAGCCACGTGATCAGTGCATGATCAATTACGTGATCAGTGCATGATCAGTCACGTGATCAGTACATGGTTGCTACGTGATCGTGCATGATCAGCCACGTGAGCAGAGCATGATAGCCACGTGATCAGTGCATGATCAGCCACGTGATCAGTACATGATCAGTCACGTGAACAGCATGATCATTTACGTGATCTTTGCATGATCAGTCACGTGACCAGTATATGGTTGCTACGTGATCATTCCATGACGAGCCACGTGAGCAGTGCATGATAGCCACGTGATGTGCATGAGTTACGTGAGCAGAGTATGATCAGCCACGTGATCAGTGCATGAGTGCCACGTGATCAGTGCATGATATGTCACGTGACAGTGTGTGATCAGCCACGTGAACAGTGCATGTTCAGCCACGTGATCAGTGCATGATAGCCACGTGATCAGTGCATGATCAGTTACGTGAGCAGTGTATGATCAGCCACGTGATCAGTGCATGGTCAGACACGTGATCAGTGTATGATCAGCCACGTGATCAGTGCATGATATCCAAGTGATCAGTGCATGATCATCACGTGATCAGTGTATGATCAGCCACGTGAACAGTGCATGCTCAGTCACGTGATCTGGGCCTGCTGAGCTGCGTGATTACTGTCTGCTCATCTGCTTGACAATTGCCAGCTGAGCTGCACGATTCCTGCCTGTCATCTGCTTGACAATTGCCAGCTGTGCTGCAATTCCTGCCTGCTCAGCTGCTTGATTATTGCCAGCTGAGCAGCATGATTCCTCACACCTGAGTTCCATGATTATTGCCTGCTGACTGTTTGATTCGTGCCTACTCAGCTCTTTGTTTATTGCCTCCAGAGGCACATGATCAGTGTATGATAGCAAACATGATCAGCGCATGATCAGTCACATGATCAGCGCCATTAAGTCACGTGATCACTACATGATAGTCATGTGATCAGTCCATGCTCAGTCACGGTATCAGTGCATGATCAGCCACGTGATCAGTGCATGATCTGTCACAAGATTAGTGTATGATCATCCACGTGATCAGTGCATGGGCAGTCATGTGATCAGTGCATGATATAGACGTGATCAGTGCATGATCAGTCACGTGATCAGTGCATGATAGCCACGTGATCAGTGCATGATCAGTCACCTGATGGGTGCATGATCATTCACGTGACCTGTACATGGTAGCTACGTGATCATTGCATGATCAGCCACGTGATAGTGCATGATAGCCACGTGATCAGTGCATGATCAGTCACGTGATCAGTGCATGATCAGTCCACGATCAGTGCATGATCAGCCACGTGATCAGTGCATGATCAGGCACGTGATCAGTGCATGATCAGCCACGTGATCAGTGCATGATAGCACGTGATCAGTGCATGATCAGTCACGATCAGTGCATGATCAGTCACGTGATCAGTGTATGATCAGCCACGTGATCAGTGCATGATCAGCCACGTGATCAGTGCATGATCAATTACGTGATCAGTGCATGATCAGTCACGTGATCAGTACATGGTAGCCACGTGATCATTGCATGATCAGCCACGTGATCAGTGCATGATAGCCACGTGATCAGTGCATGATAGCCACGTGATCAGTGCATGATCAGTCATGTGATACGTGTGTGATCAGCCACGTGATCAGTGCATGATATCCACGTGATCAGTGCATGACAGCCACGTGATCAGTGCATGAGAGCCACGTGATCAGTGCATGATCAGTCACGTGATACATGCGTGATCAGCCACGTGATCAGTGCATGATGAGCCACGTGATCAGTGCATGATCAATTACGTGATCAGTGCATGATCAGTCACGTGACCAGTACATGGTTGCTACGTGATCGTTGCATGATCAGCCACGTGAGCAGTGCATGATAGCCACGTGATCAGTGCATGATCAGTCACGTGATCAGTACATGATCAGTCACGTGAACAGTGCATGATCATTTACGTGATCTTTGCATGATCAGTCACGTGACCAGTATATGGTTGCCACGTGATCATTCCATGACGAGCCACGTGAGCAGTGCATGATAGCCACGTGATGTGTGCATGAGTTACGTGAGCAGAGTATGATCAGCCACGTGATCAGTGCATGAGTGCCACGTGATCAGTGCATGATATGTCACGTGACAGGTGTGTGATCAGCCACGTGAACAGTGCATGTTCAGCCACGTGATCAGTGCATGATAGCCACGTGATCAGTGCATGATCAGTTACGTGAGCAGTGTATGATCAGCCACGTGATCAGTGCATGGTCAGACACGTGAACAGTGTATGATCAGCCACGTGATCAGTGCATGATATCCAAGTGATCAGTGCATGATCATCACGTGATCAGTGTGTGATCAGCCACGTGAACAGTGCATGCTCAGTCACGTGATCTGGGCCTGCTGAGCTGCGTGATTACTGTCTGCTCATCTGCTTGACAATTGCCAGCTGAGCTGCACGATTCCTGCCTGTCATCTGCTTGACAATTGCCAGCTGTGCTGGTAATTCCTGCCTGCTCAGCTGCTTGATTATTGCCAGCTGAGCAGCATGATTCCTCACACCTGAGTTCCATGATTATTGCCTGCTGACTGTTTGATTCGTGCCTACTCAGCTCTTTGTTTATTGCCTCCAGAGGCACATGATCAGTGTATGATAGCAAACATGATCAGCGCATGATCAGTCACATGATCAGCGCCATTAAGTCACGTGATCACTACATGATAGTCATGTGATCAGTCCATGCTCAGTCACGGTATCAGTGCATGATCAGCCACGTGATCAGTGCATGATCTGTCACAAGATTAGTGTATGATCATCCACGTGATCAGTGCATGGCAGTCATGTGATCAGTGCATGATATAGACGTGATCAGTGCATGATCAGTCTCGTGATCAGTGCATGATAGCCACGTGATCAGTGCATGATCAGTCACCTGATGGGTGTATGATCATTCACGTGACCTGTACATGGTAGCTACATGATCATTGCATGATCAGCCACGTGAGTAGTGCATGATAGCCACGTGATCAGTGCATGATCAGTCACGTGATCAGTGCATGATCAGTCATGTGACCAGTACATGGTAGCTGCGTGATCATGCATGATCAGCCACGTGAGCAGTGCATGATAGCCACGTGATCAGTGCATGATCAGACACGTGATCAGTGCATGATCAGTCACGTGATCAGTGCATGATCAGCCACGTGATCAGTGCATGATCAGGCACGTGATCAGTGTATGTCAGCCACGTGATCAGTGCATGATAGCCACGTGATCAGTGCATGATCAGTCACGTGATCAGTGCATGATCAGTTGCGTGATCAGTGCATGATCAGCCACGTGATCAGTGCATGATCAGCCACATGATCAGTGCATGATCAATCACGTGATCAGTGCATGATCAGTCACGTGATCAGTACATGGTAGCTACGTGATCATTGCATGATCAGCCACGTGATCAGTGCATGATAGCCACGTGATCAGTGCATGATAGCCACGTGATCAGTGCATGATCAGTCATGTGATACGTGAGTGATCAGCCACGTGATCAGTGCATGATATCCACGTGATCAGTGCATGACAGCCACGTGATCAGTGCATGAGCCACGTGATCAGTGCATGATCAGTCACGTGATATTGTGTGATCAGCCACGTGATCAGTGCATGATGAGCCACGTGATCAGTGCAGGATCAATCACGTGATCAGTGCATGATCAGTCACGTGACCAGTACATGGTTGCTACGTGATCGTGCATGATCAGCCACGTGAGCAGAGCATGATAGCCACGTGATCAGTGCATGATCAGTCACGTGATCAGTACATGATCAGTCACTTGAACAGTGCATGATCATTTACGTGATCTTTGCATGATCAGTCACGTGACCAGTATATGGTTGCCACGTGATCATTCCATGACGAGCCACGTGAGCAGTGCATGATAGCCACGTGATGTGTGCATGAGTTACGTGAGCAGAGTATGATCAGCCACGTGATCAGTGCATGAGTGCCACGTGATCAGTGCATGATATGTCACGTGACAGGTGTGTGATCAGCCACGTGAACAGTGCATGTTCAGCCACGTGATCAGTGCATGATAGCCACGTGATCAGTGCATGATCAGTTACGTGAGCAGTGTATGATCAGCCACGTGATCAGTGCATGGTCAGACACGTGAACAGTGTATGATCAGCCACGTGATCAGTGCATGATATCCAAGTGATCAGTGCATGATCATCACGTGATCAGTGTATGATCAGCCACGTGAACAGTGCATGCTCAGTCACGTGATCTGGGCCTGCTGAGCTGCGTGATTACTGTCTGCTCATCTGCTTGACAATTGCCAGCTGAGCTGCACGATTCCTGCCTGTCATCTGCTTGACAATTGCCAGCTGTGCTGCGTAATTCCTGCCTGCTCAGCTGCTTGATTATTGCCAGATGAGCAGCATGATTCCTCACACCTGAGTTCCATGATTATTGCCTGCTGACTGTTTGATTCGTGCCTACTCAGCTCTTTGTTTATTGCCTCCAGAGGCACATGATCAGTGTATGATAGCAAACATGATCAGCGCATGATCAGTCACATGATCAGCGCCATTAAGTCACGTGATCACTACATGATAGTCATGTGATCAGTCCATGCTCAGTCACGGTATCAGTGCATGATCAGCCACGTGATCAGTGCATGATCTGTCACATGATTAGTGTATGATCATCCACGTGATCAGTGCATGGCAGTCATGTGATCAGTGCATGATATAGACGTGAACAGTGCATGATCAGTCTCGTGATCAGTGCATGATAGCCACGTGATCAGTGCATGATCAGTCACCTGATGGGTGTATGATCATTCACGTGACCTGTACATGGTAGCTACATGATCATTGCATGATCAGCCACGTGAGTAGTGCATGATAGCCACGTGATCACTGCATGATCAGTCACGTGATCAGTGCATGATCAGTCATGTGACCAGTACATGGTAGCTGCGTGATCATGGCATGATCAGCCACGTGAGCAGTGCATGATAGCCACGTGATCAGTGCATGATCAGACACGTGATCAGTGCATGATCAGTCACGTGATCAGTGCATGATCAGCCACGTGATCAGTGCATGACCAGCCACGTGATCAGTGCATGTCCAGCCAAGTGATCAGTGCATGATAGCCGTGATCAGTGCATGATCAGTCACGTGATCAGTGCATGATCAGTATGTGATCAGTGCATGATCAGCCACGTGATCAGTGCATGATCAGCCACGTGATCAGTGCATGATCAATTACGTGATCAGTGCATGATCAGTCACGTGACCAGTACATGGTAGCCACGTGATCATTGCATGATCAGCCACGTGATCAGTGCATGATAGCCACGTGATCAGTGCACATCAGTGCATGATCAGTCATGTGATCAGCCACATGATCAGTGCATGATATCCACGTGATCAGTGCATGACAGCCACGTGATCAGTGCATGATAGCCACGTGATCAGTGCATGATCAGTCACGTGATCATGTGTGATCAGCCACGTGATCAGTGCATGATGAGCCCGTGATCAGTGCATGATCAATTACGTGATCAGTGCATGATCAGCCACGTGATCAGTGCATGGTTGCTACGTGATCAGTGCATGATCAGCCACGTGAGCAGTGCATGATAGCCACGTGATCAGTGCATGATCAGTCACGTGATCAGTGCATGATCAGTCACGTGAACAGTGCATGATCATTTACGTGATCTGCATGATCAGTCACGTGCCAGTATATGGTTGCTACGTGATCATTCCATGACGAGCCACGTGATCAGTGCATGATAGCCACGTGATGTGCATGAGTTACGTGAGCAGAGTATGATCAGCCACGTGATCAGTGCATGAGAGTCACGTGATCAGTGCATGATAGTCACGTGACAGTGTGATCAGCCACGTGATCAGTGCATGATCAGCCACGTGATCAGTGCATGATAGCCACGTGATCAGTGCATGATCAGTTACGTGATCAGTGCGATCAGCCACGTGATCAGTGCATGATCAGTCACGTGATCAGTGCATGATAGGCGTGATCAGTGCATGATCAGTCACGTGATCAGTGCATGATAGCCACGTGATCAGTGCATGATCAGCCACGTGATCAGTGCATGATCAGTCACGTGATCAGTGCATGATCAGACGTGATCAGTGCATGATCAGTCACGTGATCAGTGCATGATCAGCCACGTGATCAGTGCATGATCAGCCACGTGATCAGTGCATGATCAGCCACGTGATCAGTGCATGATAGCCACGTGATCAGTGCATGATCAGTCACGTGATCAGTGCATGATCAGTCACGTGATCAGTGCATGATCAGCCACGTGATCAGTGCATGATCAGCCACGTGATCAGTGCATGATCAATTACGTGATCAGTGCATGATCAGTCACGTGATCAGTACATGGTAGCACGTGATCAGTGCATGATCAGCCACGTGATCAGTGCATGATAGCCACGTGATCAGTGCATGATAGCCATGTGATCAGTGCATGATCAGTCATGTGATCGTGTAGTGTGTGATCAGCCACGTGATCAGTGCATGATATCCACGTGATCAGTGCATGACAGCCACGTGATCAGTGCATGAGCCACGTGATCAGTGCATGATCAGTCACGTGATACATGTGTGATCAGCCACGTGATCAGTGCATGATGAGCCACGTGATCAGTGCATGATCAATTACGTGATCAGTGCATGATCAGTCACGTGACCAGTACATGGTTGCTACGTGATCGTTGCATGATCAGCCACGTGAGCAGAGCATGATAGCCACGTGATCAGTGCATGATCAGTCACGTGATCAGTACATGATCAGTCACGTGAACAGTGCATGATCATTTACGTGATCTTTGCATGATCAGTCACGTGACCAGTATATGGTAGCTACGTGATCATTCCATGACAGCCACGTGAGCAGTGCATGATAGCCACGTGATGTGCATGAGTTACGTGAGCAGAGTATGATCAGCCACGTGATCAGTGCATGAGTGCCACGTGATCAGTGCATGATATGTCACGTGACAGTGTGTGATCAGCCACGTGAACAGTGCATGTTCAGCCACGTCAGATCAGCATGATAGCCACGTGATCAGTGCATGATCAGTTACGTGATCAGTGTATGATCAGCCACGTGATCAGTGCATGATCAGACACGTGATCAGTGCATGATCAGCCACGTGATCAGTGCATGCTCAGTCATCATAACCTTCGCTGAGCTGCGTGATTACGTCTGCTCATCTGCTTGACAATTGCCAGCTGAGCTGCACATTCCTGCCTGCTCAGCTGCTTGATTATTGCCAGCTGAGCAGCATGATTCCTCACACCTGTGTTCCATGATTATTGCCTGCTGACTGTTTGATTCGTGCCTACTCAGCTCTTTGTTTATTGCCTCCAGAGGCACATGATCAGTGCATGATAGCAAACATGATCAGTGCATGATCAGTCACATGATCAGCGCCATTAAGTCACGTGATCACTACATGATAGTCATGTGATCAGTCCATGCTCAGTCACGGTATCAGTGCATGATCAGCCACGTGATCAGTGCATGATCTGTCACAAGATTAGTGTATGATCATCCACGTGATCAGTGCACAGGCAGTCACGTGATCAGTGCATGATATAGACGTGATCAGTGCATGATCAGTCACGTGATCAGTGCATGATAGCCACGTGATCAGTGCATGATCAGTCACCTGATGGGTGTATGATCATTCACGTGACCAGTACATGGTAGCACATTGCATGATCAGCCACGTGAGTAGTGCATGATAGCCACGTGATCAGTGCATGATCAGTCACGTGATCAGTGCATGATCAGTCATGTGACCAGTACATGAGCGGTAGCATGATCAGCGTGATCATGCATGATCAGCCACGTGATCAGTGCATGATAGCCACGTGATCAGTGCATGATCAGTTACGTGATCAGTGCATGATCAGTCACGTGATCAGTGCATGATAGCTGTGATCAGTGCATGATCAGCCACGTGATCAGTGCATGATAGCCACGTGATCAGTGCATGATCAGTCACGTGATCAGTGCATGATCAGTCACGTGATCAGTGCATGATCAGCCACGTGATCAGTGCATGATCAGCACGTGATCAGTGCATGATCAGCCACGTGATCAGTGCATGATAGCCACGTGATCAGTGCATGATCAGTCACGTGATCAGCAGGTGATCAGTCATGTGATCAGTGTATGATCAGCCACGTGATCAGTGCATGATCAGCCACGTGATCAGTGCATGATCAATACCCATGATCAGTGCATGATTGCATGTGATCTGATCAGCACATGTGCATGAGCCACGTGATCAGTGCATGATCAGCCACGTGATCAGTGCATGATAGCCACGTGATCAGTGCATGATCAGCCACGTGATCAGTGCATGATCAGTGCACGGATACGTGTGATCAGCCACGTGATCAGTGCATCATCACACGTGATCAGTGCATGACAGCCACGTGATCAGTGCATGATCAGTCACGTGATCAGTACATGATCAGTCACGTGAACAGTGCATGATCATTTACGTGATCTGTGCATGATCAGTCACGTGACCAGTATATGGTAGCTACGTGATCATTCCATGACGAGCCACGTGAGCAGTGCATGATAGCCACGTGATGTGCATGAGTTACGTGAGCAGAGTATGATCAGCCACGTGATCAGTGCATGAGTGCCACGTGATCAGTGCATGATATGTCACGTGACAGGTGTGTGATCAGCCACGTGAACAGTGCATGTTCAGCCACGTGATCAGTGCATGATAGCCACGTGATCAGTGCATGATCAGTTACGTGAGCAGTGTATGATCAGCCACGTGATCAGTGCATGGTCAGACACGTGAACAGTGTATGATCAGCCACGTGATCAGTGCATGATATCCAAGTGATCAGTGCATGATCATCACGTGATCAGTGTATGATCAGCCACGTGAACAGTGCATGCTCAGTCACGTGATCTGGGCCTGCTGAGCTGCGTGATTACTGTCTGCTCATCTGCTTGACAATGCCAGCTGAGCTGCACGATTCCTGCCTGTCATCTGCTTGACAATTGCCAGCTGTGCTGCGTAATTCCTGCCTGCTCAGCTGCTTGATTATTGCCAGCTGAGCAGCATGATTCCTCACACCTGAGTTCCATGATTATTGCCTGCTGACTGTTTGATTCGTGCCTACTCAGCTCTTTGTTTATTGCCTCCAGAGGCACATGATCAGTGTATGATAGCAAACATGATCAGCGCATGATCAGTCACATGATCAGCGCCATTAAGTCACGTGATCACTACATGATAGTCATGTGATCAGTCCATGCTCAGTCACGGTATCAGTGCATGATCAGCCACGTGATCAGTGCATGATCTGTCACAAGATTAGTGTATGATCATCCACGTGATCAGTGCATGGCAGTCATGTGATCAGTGCATGATATAGACGTGATCAGTGCATGATCAGTCTCGTGATCAGTGCATGATAGCCACGTGATCAGTGCATGATCAGTCACCTGATGGGTGTATGATCATTCACGTGACCTGTACATGGTAGCTACATGATCATTGCATGATCAGCCACGTGAGTAGTGCATGATAGCCACGTGATCAGTGCATGATCAGTCACGTGATCAGTGCATGATCAGTCATGTGACCAGTACATGGTAGCTGCGTGATCATGCATGATCAGCCACGTGAGCAGTGCATGATAGCCACGTGATCAGTGCATGATCAGACACGTGATCAGTGCATGATCAGTCACGTGATCAGTGCATGATCAGCCACGTGATCAGTGCATGATCAGCACGTGATCAGTGCATGTCAGCCACGTGATCAGTGCATGATAGCCACGTGATCAGTGCATGATCAGTCACGTGATCAGTGCATGATCAGTTACGTGATCAGTGCATGATCAGCCACGTGATCAGTGCATGATCAGCCACGTGATCAGTGCATGATCAATTACGTGATCAGTGCATGATCAGTCACGTGATCAGTACATGGTAGCTACGTGATCATTGCATGATCAGCCACGTGATCAGTGCATGATAGCCACGTGATCAGTGCATGATAGCCACGTGATCAGTGCATGATCAGTCATGATGTGCATGATCAGCCACGTGATCAGTGCATGACAGCCACGTGATCAGTGCATGATAGCCACGTGATCAGTGCATGATCAGTCACGTGATCATGTGTGATCAGCCACGTGATCAGTGCATGATGAGCCACGTGATCAGTGCATGATCAATTACGTGATCAGTGCATGATCAGTCACGTGATCAGTGCATGGTTACACGTGATCGTGCATGATCAGCCACGTGATCAGTGCATGATAGCCACGTGATCAGTGCATGATCAGTCACGTGATCAGTGCATGATCAGTCACGTGATCAGTGCATGATCATCACGATCAGTGCATGAGTCAGTCACAGTATCAGTGCATGTTGCCGTGATCATTGCATGACAGCCACGTGATCAGTGCATGATAGCCACGTGATGTGCATGAGTCACGTGATCAGTGTATGATCAGCCACGTGATCAGTGCATGATAGTCACGTGATCAGTGCATGATAGTCACGTGATGTGTATGATCAGCCACGTGATCAGTGCATGATCAGCCACGTGATCAGTGCATGATAGCCACGATCAGTGCATGATCAGTCACGTGATCAGTGCATGATCAGCCACGTGATCAGTGCATGATCAGTCACGTGATCAGTACATGTAGCTGCGTGATCATGCATGATCAGCCACGTGATCAGTGCATGATAGCCACGTGATCAGTGCATGATCAGTCACGTGATCAGTGCATGATCAGTCACGTGATCAGTGCATGATCAGTCACGTGATCAGTGCATGATCAGCCACGTGATCAGTGCATGATCAGCCACGTGATCAGTGCATGATCAGTCACGTGATCAGTGCATGATCAGTCACGTGATCAGTGCATGATAGCACGTGATCAGTGCATGATCAGCCACGTGATCAGTGCATGATCAGTCACGTGATCAGTGCATGATAGCCACGTGATCAGTGCATGATCAGCCACGTGATCAGTGCATGATAGCCACGTGATCAGTGCATGATCAGTCACGTGATCAGTGCATGATCAGTCACGTGATCAGTGCATGATCATTTACGTGATCTGCATGATCAGTCACGTGACCAGTATATGGTAGCTACGTGATCATTGCATGACAGCCACGTGAGCAGTGCATGATAGCCACGTGATCAGCATGAGTTAGCGTGAGCAGTATGATCAGCCACGTGATCAGTGCATGAGTGCCACGTGATCAGTGCATGATATGTCACGTGACAGTGTGTGATCAGCCACGTGATCAGTGCATGATCAGCCACGTGATCAGTGCATGATAGCCACGTGATCAGTGCATGATCAGTTACGAGCAGTGTATGATCAGCCACGTGATCAGTGCATGATCAGACACGTGAACAGTGTATGATCAGCCACGTGATCAGTGCATGATCATCACGTGATCAGTGTATGATCAGCCACGTGAACAGTGCATGCTCAGTCACGTGATCTGGGCCTGCTGAGCTGCGTGATTACTGTCTGCTCATCTGCTTGACAATTGCCAGCTGAGCTGCACGATTCCTGCCTGTCATCTGCTTGACAATTGCCAGCTGTGCTGCGTAATTCCTGCCTGCTCAGCTGCTTGATTATTGCCAGCTGAGCAGCATGATTCCTCACACCTGAGTTCCATGATTATTGCCTGCTGACTGTTTGATTCGTGCCTACTCAGCTCTTTGTTTATTGCCTCCAGAGGCACATGATCAGTGTATGATAGCAAACATGATCAGTGCATGATCAGTCACATGATCAGCGCCATTAAGTCACGTGATCACTACATGATAGTCATGTGATCAGTCCATGCTCAGTCACGGTATCAGTGCATGATCAGCCACGTGATCAGTGCATGATCTGTCACATGATTAGTGTATGATCATCCACGTGATCAGTGCATGGCAGTCATGTGATCAGTGCATGATATAGACGTGATCAGTGCATGATCAGTCTCGTGATCAGTGCATGATAGCCACGTGATCAGTGCATGATCAGTCACCTGATGGGTGTATGATCATTCACGTGACCTGTACATGGTAGCTACATGATCATTGCATGATCAGCCACGTGAGTAGTGCATGATAGCCACGTGATCAGTGCATGATCAGTCACGTGATCAGTGCATGATCAACACGTGATCAGTGCATGATCAGTCACGTGATCAGTGCATGATCAGCCACGTGATCAGTGCATGATCAGCCACGTGATCAGTGCATGATCAGCCACGTGATCAGTGCATGATAGCCACGTGATCAGTGCATGATCAGTCACGTGATCAGTGCATGATCAGTCACGTGATCAGTGCATGATCAGCCACGTGATCAGTGCATGATCAGCCACGTGATCAGTGCATGATCAATTACGTGATCAGTGCATGATCAGTCACGTGATCAGTGCATGGTAGCTACGTGATCATTGCATGATCAGCCACGTGATCAGTGCATGATAGCCACGTGATCAGTGCATGATAGCCACGTGATCAGTGCATGATCAGTCATGTGATACGTGTGATCAGCCACGATCAGTGCATGATATCCACGTGATCAGTGCATGACAGCCACGTGATCAGTGCATGCAGCCACGTGATCAGTGCATGATCAGTCACGTGATACATGTGTGATCAGCCACGTGATCAGTGCATGATGAGCCACGTGATCAGTGCATGATCAATTACGTGATCAGTGCATGATCAGTCACGTGACCAGTACATGGTTGCTACGTGATCGTGCATGATCAGCCACGTGAGCAGTGCATGATAGCCACGTGATCAGTGCATGATCAGTCACGTGATCAGTACATGATCAGTCACGTGAACAGTGCATGATCATTTACGTGATCTTTGCATGATCAGTCACGCCAGTATATGGTGCTACGTGATCATTCCATGACGAGCCACGTGAGCAGTGCATGATAGCCACGTGATGTGTGCATGAGTTACGTGAGCAGAGTATGATCAGCCACGTGATCAGTGCATGAGCCACGTGATCAGTGCATGATATGTCACGTGACAGTGTGTGATCAGCCACGTGAACAGTGCATGTTCAGCCACGTGATCAGTGCATGATAGCCACGTGATCAGTGCATGATCAGTTACGTGAGCAGTGCATGATCAGCCACGTGATCAGTGCATGGTCAGACACGTGAACAGTGTATGATCAGCCACGTGATCAGTGCATGATATCCAAGTGATCAGTGCATGATCATCACGTGATCAGTGTATGATCAGCCACGTGAACAGTGCATGCTCAGTCACGTGATCTGGGCCTGCTGAGCTGCGTGATTACTGTCTGCTCATCTGCTTGACAATTGCCAGCTGAGCTGCACGATTCCTGCCTGTCATCTGCTTGACAATTGCCAGCTGTGCTGCGTAATTCCTGCCTGCTCAGCTGCTTGATTATTGCCAGCTGAGCAGCATGATTCCTCACACCTGAGTTCCATGATTATTGCCTGCTGACTGTTTGATTCGTGCCTACTCAGCTCTTTGTTTATTGCCTCCAGAGGCACATGATCAGTGTATGATAGCAAACATGATCAGCGCATGATCAGTCACATGATCAGCGCCATTAAGTCACGTGATCACTACATGATAGTCATGTGATCAGTCCATGCTCAGTCACGGTATCAGTGCATGATCAGCCACGTGATCAGTGCATGATCTGTCACAAGATTAGTGTATGATCATCCACGTGATCAGTGCATGGGCAGTCATGTGATCAGTGCATGATATAGACGTGATCAGTGCATGATCAGTCTCGTGATCAGTGCATGATAGCCACGTGATCAGTGCATGATCAGTCACCTGATGGGTGTATGATCATTCACGTGACCTGTACATGGTAGCTACATGATCATTGCATGATCAGCCACGTGAGTAGTTCATGATAGCCACGTGATCACTGCATGATCAGTCACGTGATCAGTGCATGATCAGTCATGTGACCAGTACATGGTAGCTGCGTGATCATGGCATGATCAGCCACGTGAGCAGTGCATGATAGCCACGTGATCAGTGCATGATCAGACACGTGATCAGTGCATGATCAGTCACGTGATCAGTGCATGATCAGCCACGTGATCAGTGCATGATCAGCACGTGATCAGTGTATGTCCAGCCAAGTGATCAGTGCATGATAGCCACGTGATCAGTGCATGATCAGTCACGTGATCAGTGCATGATCAGTTACGTGATCAGTGCATGATCAGCCACGTGATCAGTGCATGATCAGCCACATGATCAGTGCATGATCAATTACGTGATCAGTGCATGATCAGTCACGTGACCAGTACATGGTAGCTACGTGATCATTGCATGATCAGCCACGTGATCAGTGCATGATAGCCACGTGATCAGTGCATGATAGCCGTGATCAGTGCATGATCAGTCATGCGATACATGTGTGATCAGCCACGTGATCAGTGCATGATATCCACGTGATCAGTGCATGACAGCCACGTGATCAGTGCATGAGAGCCACGTGATCAGTGCATGATCAGTCACGTGATACATGTGTGATCAGCCACGTGATCAGTGCATGATGAGCCACGTGATCAGTGCATGATCAATTACGTGATCAGTGCATGATCAGTCACGTGACCAGTACATGGTTGCTACGTGATCGTGCATGATCAGCCACGTGAGCAGAGCATGATAGCCACGTGGCAGTGCATGATCAGTCACGTGATCAGTACATGATCAGTCACGTGAACAGTGCATGATCATTTACGTGATCTTGCATGATCAGTCACGTGACCAGTATATGGTTGCCACGATCATTCCATGACGAGCCACGTGAGCAGTGCATGATAGCCACGTGATGTGCATGAGTTACGTGAGCAGAGTATGATCAGCCACGTGATCAGTGCATGAGTGCCACGTGATCAGTGCATGATATGTCACGTGACAGGTGTGTGATCAGCCACGTGAACAGTGCATGTTCAGCCACGTGATCAGTGCATGATAGCCACGTGATCAGTGCATGATCAGTTACGTGAGCAGTGTATGATCAGCCACGTGATCAGTGCATGGTCAGACACGTGAACAGTGTATGATCAGCCACGTGATCAGTGCATGATATCCAGTGATCAGTGCATGATCATCACGTGATCAGTGTATGATCAGCCACGTGAACAGTGCATGCTCAGTCACGTGATCTGGGCCTGCTGAGCTGCGTGATTACTGTCTGCTCATCTGCTTGACAATTGCCAGCTGAGCTGCACGATTCCTGCCTGTCATCTGCTTGACAATTGCCAGCTGTGCTGCGTAATTCCTGCCTGCTCAGCTGCTTGATTATTGCCAGCTGAGCAGCATGATTCCTCACACCTGAGTTCCATGATTATTGCCTGCTGACTGTTTGATTCGTGCCTACTCAGCTCTTTGTTTATTGCCTCCAGAGGCACATGATCAGTGTATGATAGCAAACATGATCAGCGCATGATCAGTCACATGATCAGCGCCATTAAGTCACGTGATCACTACATGATAGTCATGTGATCAGTCCATGCTCAGTCACGGTATCAGTGCATGATCAGCCACGTGATCAGTGCATGATCTGTCACAAGATTAGTATGATCATCCACGTGATCAGTGCATGGCAGTCATGTGATCAGTGCATGATATAGACGCAGTGCATGATCAGTCACGTGATCAGTGCATGATAGCCACGTGATCAGTGCATGATCAGTCACCTGATGGGTGTATGATCATTCACGTGACCTGTACATGGTAGCTACATGATCATTGCATGATCAGCCACGTGAGTAGTGCATGATAGCCACGTGATCAGTGCATGATCAGTCACGTGATCAGTGCATGATCAGTCATGTGACCAGTACATGGTAGCTGCGTGATCATGGCATGATCAGCCACGTGAGCAGTGCATGATAGCCACGTGATCAGTGCATGATCAGACACGTGATCAGTGCATGATCAGTCACGTGATCAGTGCATGATCAGCCACGTGATCAGTGCATGATCAGGCACGTGATCAGTGTATGTCAGCCACGTGATCAGTGCATGATAGCCACGTGATCAGTGCATGATCAGTCACGTGATCAGTGCATGATCAGTCACGTGATCAGTGCATGATCAGCCACGTGATCAGTGCATGATCAGCCACGTGATCAGTGCATGATCAATTACGTGATCAGTGCATGATCAGTCACGTGACCAGTACATGTAGCTACGTGATCATTGCATGATCAGCCACGTGATCAGTGCATGATAGCCACGTGATCAGTGCATGATAGCCACGTGATCAGTGCATGATCAGTCACGTGATCGTGGTGATCAGCCACGTGATCAGTGCATGACAGCCACGTGATCAGTGCATGATAGCCACGTGATCAGTGCATGATCAGTCACGTGATACATGTGTGATCAGCCACGTGATCAGTGCATGATGAGCCACGTGATCAGTGCATGATCAATTACGTGATCAGTGCATGATCAGTCACGTGACAGTACATGGTTGCTACGTGATCGTGCATGATCAGCCACGTGAGCAGTGCATGATAGCCACGTGATCAGTGCATGATCAGTCACGTGATCAGTGCATGATCAGTCACGTGATCAGTGCATGATCATTCACGTGATCAGTGCATGATCAGTCACGTGCAGTATATGGTTGCACGTGATCATTCCATGACCAGCCACGTGATCAGTGCATGATAGCCAATGATGTGTGCATGAGTTACGTGATCAGTGTATGATCAGCCACGTGATCAGTGCATGATAGTCACGTGATCAGTGCATGATAGTCACGTGACAGTGTGTGATCAGCCACGTGATCAGTGCATGATCAGCCACGTGATCAGTGCATGATAGCCACGTGATCAGTGCATGATCAGTTACGTGATCAGTGCATGATCAGCCACGTGATCAGTGCATGATCAGTCATGTGACAGTATGGTAGCTGTGATCATTGCATGATCAGCCACGTGATCAGTGCATGATAGCCACGTGATCAGTGCATGATCAGTCACGTGATCAGTGCATGATCAGTCACGTGATCAGTGCATGATCAGTCACGTGATCAGTGCATGATCAGCCACGTGATCAGTGCATGATCAGCCACGTGATCAGTGCATGATCAGTCACGTGATCAGTGCATGATCAGTCACGTGATCAGTGCATGGTAGCCACGTGATCAGTGCATGATCAGCCACGTGATCAGTGCATGATAGCCACGTGATCAGTGCATGATAGCCACGGATCAGTGCATGATCAGCCACGTGATCAGTGCATGATAGCCACGTGATCAGTGCATGATCAGTCACGTGATCAGTACATGATCAGTCACGTGATCAGTGCATGATCATTTACGTGATCTGCATGATCAGTCACGTTACAGTATATGGTTGCTACGTGATCATGCATGATCAGCCACGTGATCAGTGCATGATAGCCACGTGATGTGCATGAGTTACGTGATCAGTGTATGATCAGCCACGTGATCAGTGCATGATGCCACGTGATCAGTGCATGATAGTCACGTGACAGTGCATGATCAGCCACGTGATCAGTGCATGATCAGCCACGTGATCAGTGCATGATCAGCCACGTGATCAGTGCATGATCAGTTACGTGATCAGTGCATGATCAGCCACGTGATCAGTGTATGATCAGCCACGTGAACAGTGCATGCAGTCACGTGATCAGGGCCTGCTGAGCTGCGTGATTACTGTCTGCTCATCTGCTTGACAATTGCCAGCTGAGCTGCACGATTCCTGCCTGTCATCTGCTTGACAATCCAGCTGTGCTGCGTAATTCCTGCCTGCTCAGCTGCTTGATTATTGCCAGCTGAGCAGCATGATTCCTCACACCTGAGTTCCATGATTATTGCCTGCTGACTGTTTGATTCGTGCCTACTCAGCTCTTTGTTTATTGCCTCCAGAGGCACATGATCAGTGTATGATAGCAAACATGATCAGCGCATGATCAGTCACATGATCAGCGCCATTAAGTCACGTGATCACTACATGATAGTCATGTGATCAGTCCATGCTCAGTCACGGATCAGTGCATGATCAGCCACGTGATCAGTGCATTATCAGACACGTGATCAGTGCATGATCAGTCACGTGATCAGTGCATGATCAGCCACGTGATCAGTGCATGATCAGTCACGTGATCAGTGCATGATCAGCCACGTGATCAGTGCATGATCAGGCACGTGATCAGTGCATGATCAGCCACGTGATCAGTGCATGATAGCCACGTGATCAGTGCATGATCAGTCACGTGATCAGTGCATGATCAGTTACGTGATCAGTGCATGATCAGCCACGTGATCAGTGCATGATCAGCCATGATCAGTGCATGATCAGTCACGTGATCAGTGCATGATCAGTCACGTGACCAGTACATGGTAGCTATGATCATTGCATGATCAGCCACGTGATCAGTGCATGATAGCCACGTGATCAGTGCATGATAGCCACGTGATCAGTGCATGATCAGTCATGTGATACGTGTGTGATCAGCCACGTGATCAGTGCATGATATCCACGTGATCAGTGCATGACAGCCACGTGATCAGTGCATGAGAGCCACGTGATCAGTGCATGATCAGTCACGTGATACATGTGTGATCAGCCACGTGATCAGTGCATGATGAGCCACGTGATCAGTGCATGATCAATTACGTGATCAGTGCATGATCAGTCACGTGACCAGTACATGGTTGCTACGTGAACGTTGCATGATCAGCCACGTGAGCAGAGCATGATAGCCACGTGATCAGTGCATGATCAGTCACGTGATCAGTACATGATCAGTCACGTGAACAGTGCATGATCATTTACGTGATCTGTGCATGATCAGTCACGTACCAGTATATGGTTGCTACGTGATCATTCCATGACGAGCCACGTGAGCAGTGCATGATAGCCACGTGATGTGTGCATGAGTTACGTGAGCAGAGTATGATCAGCCACGTGATCAGTGCATGAGTGCCACGTGATCAGTGCATGATATGTCACGTGACAGTGTGATCAGCCACGTGAACAGTGCATGTTCAGCCACGTGATCAGTGCATGATAGCCACGTGATCAGTGCATGATCAGTTACGTGAGCAGTGTATGATCAGCCACGTGATCAGTGCATGGTCAGACACGTGATCAGTGTATGATCAGCCACGTGATCAGTGCATGCTCAGTCACGTGATCTGGGCCTGCTGAGCTGCGTGATTACTGTCTGCTCATCTGCTTGACATTGCCAGCTGAGCTGCACGATTCCTGCCTGCTCAGCTGCTTGATTATTGCCAGCTGAGCAGCATGATTCCTCACACTGTGTTCCATGATTATTGCCTGCTGACTGTTTGATTCGTGCCTACTCAGCTCTTTGTTTATTGCCTCCAGAGGCACATGATCAGTGTATGATAGCAAACATGATCAGCGCATGATCAGTCACATGATCAGCGCCATTAAGTCACGTGATCACTACATGATAGTCATGTGATCAGTCCATGCTCAGTCACGGTATCAGTGCATGATCAGCCACGTGATCAGTGCATGATCTGTCACAAGATTAGTGTATGATCATCCACGTGATCAGTGCACGGGCAGTCATGTGATCAGTGCATGATATAGACGTGATCAGTGCATGATCAGTCCGTGATCAGTGCATGATAGCCACGTGATCAGTGCATGATCAGTCACCTGATGGGTGTATGATCATTCACGTGACCTGTACATGGTAGCTACATGATCATTGCATGATCAGCCACGTGAGTAGTGCATGATAGCCACGTGATCACTGCATGATCAGTCACGTGATCAGTGCATGATCAGTCATGTGACCAGTATGGTAGCTGCGTGATCATGCATGATCAGCCACGTGAGCAGTGCATGATAGCCACGTGATCAGTGCATGATCAGTCACGTGATCAGTGCATGATCAGTTACGTGATCAGTGCATGATCAGCCACGTGATCAGTGCATGATCAGCCACGTGATCAGTGCATGATCAGCCACGTGATCAGTGCATGATCAGTCACGTGATCAGTACATGGTAGCCACGTGATCAGTGCATGATCAGCCACGTGATCAGTGCATGATAGCCACGTGATCAGTGCATGATCAGCCACGTGATCAGTGCATGATCAGTCATGTGATAGTGTGATCAGCCACATGATCAGTGCATGATAGCCACGTGATCAGTGCATGATCAGCCACGTGATCAGTGCATGATAGCCACGTGATCAGTGCATGATCAGTCACGTGATACATGTGTGATCAGCCACGTGATCAGTGCATGATAGCCACGTGATCAGTGCATGATAGCCACGTGATCAGTGCATGATCAGCCACGTGATCAGTGCATGATCAGCCACGTGATCAGTGCATGATCAGCCACGATCAGTGCATGATCAGCCACGTGATCAGTGCATGATCATTTACGTGATCAGTGCATGATCAGTCACGTGACCAGTACATGGTTGCTACGTGATCGTTGCATGATCAGCCACGTGAGCAGAGCATGATAGCCACGTGATCAGTGCATGATCAGTCACGTGATCAGTACATGATCAGTCACGTGAACAGTGCATGATCATTTACGTGATCTTGCATGATCAGTCACGTGACCAGTATATGGTTGCTACGTGATCAATCCATGACGAGCCACGTGAGCAGTGCATGATAGCCACGTGATGTGTGCATGAGTTACGTGAGCAGAGTATGATCAGCCACGTGATCAGTGCATGAGTGCCACGTGATCAGTGCATGATATGTCACGTGACAGGTGTGTGATCAGCCACGTGAACAGTGCATGTTCAGCCACGTGATCAGTGCATGATAGCCACGTGATCAGTGCATGATCAGTTACGTGAGCAGTGTATGATCAGCCACGTGATCAGTGCATGGTCAGACACGTGAACAGTGTATGATCAGCCACGTGATCAGTGCATGATATCCAAGTGATCAGTGCATGATCATCACGTGATCAGTGTATGATCAGCCACGTGAACAGTGCATGCTCAGTCACGTGATCTGGGCCTGCTGAGCTGCGTGATTACTGTCTGCTCATCTGCTTGACAATTGCCAGCTGAGCTGCACGATTCCTGCCTGTCATCTGCTTGACAATTGCCAGCTGTGCTGCGTAATTCCTGCCTGCTCAGCTGCTTGATTATTGCCAGCTGAGCAGCGTGATTCCTCACAGCTGAGTTCCATGATTATTGCCTGCTGACTGTTTGATTCGTGCCTACTCAGCTCTTTGTTTATTGCCTCCAGAGGCACATGATCAGTGTATGATAGCAAACATGATCAGCGCATGATCAGTCACATGATCAGCGCCATTAAGTCACGTGATCACTACATGATAGTCATGTGATCAGTCCATGCTCAGTCACGGTATCAGTGCATGATCAGCCACGTGATCAGTGCATGATCTGTCACAAGATTAGTGTATGATCATCCACGTGATCAGTGCATGGGCAGTCATGTGATCAGTGCATGATATAGACGTGAACAGTGCATGATCTGTCTCGTGATCAGTGCATGATAGCCACGTGATCAGTGCATGATCAGTCACCTGATGGGTGTATGATCATTCACGTGACCTGTACATGGTAGCTACATGATCATTGCATGATCAGCCACGTGAGTAGTGCATGATAGCCACGTGATCACTGCATGATCAGTCACGTGATCAGTGCATGATCAGTCATGACCAGTACATGGTAGTGCGTGATCATGCATGATCAGCCACGTGAGCAGTGCATGATAGCCACGTGATCAGTGCATGATCAGTCACGTGATCAGTGCATGATCAGTCACGTGATCAGTGCATGATCAGCCACGTGATCAGTGCATGATAGCCACGTGATCAGTGCATGATCAGTCACGTGATCAGTGCATGATCAGTCACGTGATCAGTGCATGATCAGCCACGTGATCAGTGCATGATCAGGCACGTGATCAGTGCATGTCCAGCCACGTGATCAGTGCATGATAGCCACGTGATCAGTGCATGATCAGTCACGTGATCAGTGCATGATCAGCACGTGATCAGTGCATGATCAGCCACGTGATCAGTGCATGATCAGCCACGTGATCAGTGCATGATCAATTACGTGATCAGTGCATGATCAGTCACGTGACCAGTACATGGTAGCTACGTGATCAGTGCATGATCAGCCACGTGATCAGTGCATGATAGCCACGTGATCAGTGCATGATAGCCACGTGATCAGTGCATGATCAGTCATGTGACGTGTGATCAGCCACGTGATCAGTGCATGATATCCACGTGATCAGTGCATGACAGCCACGTGATCAGTGCATGAGAGCCACGTGATCAGTGCATGATCAGTCACGTGATACATGTGTGATCAGCCACGTGATCAGTGCATGATGAGCCACGTGATCAGTGCATGATCAATTACGTGATCAGTGCATGATCAGTCACGTGACCAGTACATGGTTGCTACGTGATCGTGCATGATCAGCCACGTGAGCAGTGCATGATAGCCACGTGATCAGTGCATGATCAGTCACGTGATCAGTACATGATCAGTCACGTGAACAGTGCATGATCATTTACGTGATCAGTGCATGATCAGTCACGTTACCAGTATATGGTTGCTGTGATCATTCCATGACGAGCCACGTGAGCAGTGCATGATAGCCACGTGATGTGCATGAGTTACGTGAGCAGAGTATGATCAGCCACGTGATCAGTGCATGAGTGCCACGTGATCAGTGCATGATATGTCACGTGACAGGTGTGTGATCAGCCACGTGATCAGTGCATGTTCAGCCACGTGATCAGTGCATGATAGCCACGTGATCAGTGCATGATCAGTTACGTGAGCAGTGTATGATCAGCCACGTGATCAGTGCATGGTCAGACACGTGAACAGTGTATGATCAGCCACGTGATCAGTGCATGATATCCAAGTGATCAGTGCATGATCATCACGTGATCAGTGTATGATCAGCCACGTGAACAGTGCATGCTCAGTCACGTGATCAGGGCCTGCTGAGCTGCGTGATTACTGTCTGCTCATCTGCTTGACAATTGCCAGCTGAGCTGCACGATTCCTGCCTGTCATCTGCTTGACAATTGCCAGCTGTGCTGCGTAATTCCTGCCTGCTCAGCTGCTTGATTATTGCCAGCTGAGCAGCATGATTCCTCACACCTGAGTTCCATGATTATTGCCTGCTGACTGTTTGATTCGTGCCTACTCAGCTCTTTGTTTATTGCCTCCAGAGGCACATGATCAGTGTATGATAGCAAACATGATCAGCGCATGATCAGTCACATGATCAGCGCCATTAAGTCACGTGATCACTACATGATAGTCATGTGATCAGTCCATGCTCAGTCACGGTATCAGTGCATGATCAGCCACGTGATCAGTGCATGATCTGTCACATGATTAGTGTATGATCATCCACGTGATCAGTGCATGGGCAGTCATGTGATCAGTGCATGATATAGACGTGATCAGTGCATGATCAGTCTCGTGATCAGTGCATGATAGCCACGTGATCAGTGCATGATCAGTCACCTGATGGGTGTATGATCATTCACGTGACCTGTACATGGTAGCTACATGATCATTGCATGATCAGCCACGTGAGTAGTTCATGATAGACACGTGATCACTGCATGATCAGTCACGTGATCAGTGCATGATCAGTCATGTGACCAGTACATGGTAGCTGCGTGATGCATGATCAGCCACGTGAGCAGTGCATGATAGCCACGTGATCAGTGCATGATCAGACACGTGATCAGTGCATGATCAGTCACGTGATCAGTGCATGATCAGCCACGTGATCAGTGCATGATCAGGCACGTGATCAGTGTATGATCAGCCACGTGATCAGTGCATGATAGCCACGTGATCAGTGCATGATCAGTCACGTGATCAGTGCATGATCAGTTACGTGATCAGTGCATGATCAGCCACGTGATCAGTGCATGATCAGCCACGTGATCAGTGCATGATCAATTACGTGATCAGTGCATGATCAGTCACGTGATCAGTACATGATAGCTACGTGATCATTGCATGATCAGCCACGTGATCAGTGCATGATAGCCACGTGATCAGTGCATGATAGCCACGTGATCAGTGCATGATCAGTCAGTGATGTGATCAGCCACGTGATCAGTGCATGATCCACGTGATCAGTGCATGATCAGCCACGTGATCAGTGCATGATCAGCCACGTGATCAGTGCATGATCAGTCACGTGATCATGTGTGATCAGCCACGTGATCAGTGCATGATCAGCCACGTGATCAGTGCAGGATCAATTCGTGATCAGTGCATGATCAGTCACGTGACAGTACATGGTTGCTACGTGATCGTGCATGATCAGCCACGTGAGCAGTGCATGATAGCCACGTGATCAGTGCATGATCAGTCACGTGATCAGTGCATGATCAGTCACGTGATCAGTGCATGATCAGTTACGTGATCAGTGCATGATCAGTCACGTGACCAGTGAGCAGCACATGATCAGCCATGATCAGCCACGGATCAGTGCATGATAGCCACGTGATCAGTGCATGATCAGTCACGTGATACGTGTGTGATCAGCCACGTGATCAGTGCATGATATCCACGTGATCAGTGCATGATCAGCCACGTGATCAGTGCATGATAGCCACGTGATCAGTGCATGATCAGTCACGTGATACATGTGTGATCAGCCACGTGATCAGTGCATGATGAGCCACGTGATCAGTGCATGATCAATTACGTGATCAGTGCATGATCAGTCACGTGACCAGTACATGGTTGCTACGTGATCGTGCATGATCAGCCACGTGAGCAGAGCATGATAGCCACGTGATCAGTGCATGATCAGTCACGTGATCAGTACATGATCAGTCACGTGAACAGTGCATGATCATTTACGAGATCTTTGCATGATCAGTCACGTTACCAGTATATGGTTGTACGTGATCATTCCATGACGAGCCACGTGAGCAGTGCATGATAGCCACCTGATGTGTGCATGAGTTACGTGAGCAGAGTATGATCAGCCACGTGATCAGTGCATGAATGCCACGTGATCAGTGCATGATATGTCACGTGACAGTGTGTGATCAGCCACGTGAACAGTGCATGTTCAGCCACGTGATCAGTGCATGATAGCCACGTGATCAGTGCATGATCAGTTACGTGAGCAGTGTATGATCAGCCACGTGATCAGTGCATGGTCAGACACGTGAACAGTGTATGATCAGCCACGTGATCAGTGCATGATATCCAAGTGATCAGTGCATGATCATCACGTGATCAGTGTATGATCAGCCACGTGAACAGTGCATGCTCAGTCACGTGATCTGGGCCTGCTGAGCTGCGTGATTACTGTCTGCTCATCTGCTTGACAATTGCCAGCTGAGCTGCACGATTCCTGCCTGTCATCTGCTTGACAATTGCCAGCTGTGCTGCGTAATTCCTGCCTGCTCAGCTGCTTGATTATTGCCAGCTGAGCAGCATGATTCCTCACATGAGTTCCATGATTATTGCCTGCTGACTGTTTGATTCGTGCCTACTCAGCTCTTTGTTTATTGCCTCCAGAGGCACATGATCAGTGTATGATAGCAAACATGATCAGCGCATGATCAGTCACATGATCAGCGCCATTAAGTCACGTGATCACTACATGATAGTCATGTGATCAGTCCATGCTCAGTCACGGTCAGTGCATGATCAGCCACGTGATCAGTGCATGATCTGTCACAGATTAGTGTATGATCATCCACGTGATCAGTGCATGGGCAGTCATGTGATCAGTGCATGATAGACGTGATCAGTGCATGATCAGTCACGTGATCAGTGCATGATAGCCACGTGATCAGTGCATGATCAGTCACCTGATGGGTGTATGATCATTCACGTGACCTGTACATGGTAGCTACATGATCATTGCATGATCAGCCACGTGAGTAGTGCATGATAGCCACGTGATCAGTGCATGATCAGTCACGATCAGTGCATGATCAGTCATGTGACCATGGCCACGTGATCAGTGCATCAGACACGAGATCAGTGCATGATCAGCCACGTGATCAGTGCATGATCAGCCACGTGATCAGTGCATGATCAGTCACGTGATCAGTGCATGATCAGCCACGTGATCAGTGCATGATCAGTCACGTGATCAGTGCATGATCAGCCACGTGATCAGTGCATGATCAGCACGTGATCAGTGCATGTCCAGCCACGTGATCAGTGCATGATAGCCACGTGATCAGTGCATGATCAGTCACGTGATCAGTGCATGATCAGTTACGTGATCAGTGCATGATCAGCCACGTGATCAGTGCATGATCAGCCACATGATCAGTGCATGATCAGCACGTGATCAGTGCATGATCAGTCACGTGATCAGTACATGGTAGCCACGTGATCATTGCATGATCAGCCACGTGATCAGTGCATGATAGCCACGTGATCAGTGCATGATAGCCACGTGATCAGTGCATGATCAGTCATGATACGTGTGTGATCAGCCACGTGATCAGTGCATGATATCCACGTGATCAGTGCATGATCAGTCACGTGATCAGTGATCAGCCACGTGATCAGTGCATGATCAGTCACGTGATCATGCATGATCAGCCACGTGATCAGTGCATGATCAGCCACGTGATCAGTGCATGATCAGTTACGTGATCAGTGCATGATCAGTCACGTGATCAGTGCATGGTTGCTACGTGATCAGTGCATGATCAGCCACGTGATCAGTGCATGATAGCCATGATCAGTGCATGATCAGTCACGTGATCAGTGCATGATCAGTCACGTGATCAGTGCATGATCAGCCACGTGATCAGTGCATGATCAGTCATGACCAGTGCATGATAGCTACGTGATCATCATGATCAGCCACGTGATCAGTGCATGATAGCCACGTGATGTGTGCATGAGTTACGTGATCAGTGCATGATCAGCCACGTGATCAGTGCATGAGAGCCACGTGATCAGTGCATGATCAGTCACGTGATACATGTGTGATCAGCCACGTGATCAGTGCATGATGAGCCACGTGATCAGTGCAGGATCAATTACGTGATCAGTGCATGATCAGTCACGTGACCAGTACATGGTTGCTACGTGATCGTTGCATGATCAGCCACGTGAGCAGAGCATGATAGCCACGTGATCAGTGCATGATCAGTCACGTGATCAGTACATGATCAGTCACGTGAACAGTGCATGATCATTTACGTGATCTTGCATGATCAGTCACGTTACCGGTATTACGTGATCATTCCATGACGAGCCACGTGAGCAGTGCATGATAGCCACGCGATGTGTGCATGAGTTACGTGAGCAGAGTATGATCAGCCACGTGATCAGTGCATGAGTGCCACGTGATCAGTGCATGATATGTCACGTGACAGGTGTGTGATCAGCCACGTGACAGTGCATGTTCAGCCACGTGATCAGTGCATGATAGCCACGTGATCAGTGCATGATCAGTTACGTGAGCAGTGATGATCAGCCACGTGATCAGTGCATGGTCAGACACGTGAACAGTGTATGATCAGCCACGTGATCAGTGCATGATATCCAAGTGATCAGTGCATGATCATCACGTGATCAGTGTATGATCAGCCACGTGAACAGTGCATGCTCAGTCACGTGATCAGGGCCTGCTGAGCTGCGTGATTACTGTCTGCTCATCTGCTTGACAATTGCCAGCTGAGCTGCACGATTCCTGCCTGTCATCTGCTTGACAATTGCCAGCTGTGCTGCGTAATTCCTGCCTGCTCAGCTGCTTGATTATTGCCAGCTGAGCAGCATGATTCCTCACACCTGAGTTCCATGATTATTGCCTGCTGACTGTTTGATTCGTGCCTACTCAGCTCTTTGTTTATTGCCTCGAGGCACATGATCAGTGTATGATAGCAAACATGATCAGCGCATGATCAGTCACATGATCAGCGCCATTAAGTCACGTGATCACTACATGATAGTCATGTGATCAGTCCATGCTCAGTCACGGTATCAGTGCATGATCAGCCACGTGATCAGTGCATGATCTGTCACAAGATTAGTGTATGATCATCCACGTGATCAGTGCATGGGCAGTCATGTGATCAGTGCATGATATAGACGTGACAGTGCATGATCAGTCTCGTGATCAGTGCATGATAGCCACGTGATCAGTGCATGATCAGTCACCTGATGGGTGTATGATCATTCACGTGACCTGTACATGGTAGCTACATGATCATTGCATGATCAGCCACGTGAGTAGTTCATGATAGCCACGTGATCACTGCATGATCAGTCACGTGATCAGTGCATGATCAGTCATGTGACCAGTACATGGTAGCTGCGTGATCATGCATGATCAGCCACGTGAGCAGTGCATGATAGCCACGTGATCAGTGCATGATCAGACACGTGATCAGTGCATGATCAGTCACGTGATCAGTGCATGATCAGCCACGTGATCAGTGCATGATCAGTCACGTGATCAGTGCATGATCAGCCACGTGATCAGTGCATGATCAGGCACGTGATCAGTGTATGTCAGCCACGTGATCAGTGCATGATCAGCCACGTGATCAGTGCATGATCAGTCACGTGATCAGTGCATGATCAGTTACGTGATCAGTGCATGATCAGCCAGTGATCAGTGCATGATCAGCCACGTGATCAGTGCATGATCAGTTACGTGATCAGTGCATGATCAGTCACGTGACCAGTACATGGTAGCACGTGATCATGCATGATCAGCCACGTGATCAGTGCATGATAGCCACGTGATCAGTGCATGATAGCCACGTGATCAGTGCATGATCAGTCATGATAGTGGTGATCAGCCACGTGATCAGTGCATGATAGCCACGTGATCAGTGCATGATCAGCCACGTGATCAGTGCATGATCAGCCACGTGATCAGTGCATGATCAGTCACGTGATACATGTGTGATCAGCCACGTGATCAGTGCATGATCAGCCACGTGATCAGTGCATGATCAATTACGTGATCAGTGCATGATCAGTCACGTGACCAGTACATGGTAGCTACGTGATCGTTGCATGATCAGCCACGTGAGCAGTGCATGATAGCCACGTGATCAGTGCATGATCAGTCACGTGATCAGTGCATGATCAGTCACGTGATCAGTGCATGATCAGCCACGTGATCAGTGCATGATCAGTCACGTGATCAGTGCATGGTAGCCACGTGATCAGTGCATGATCAGTCACGTGAGCAGTGCATGATCAGCCACGTGATCAGTGCATGAGCACGTGATCAGTGTATGATCAGCCACGTGATCAGTGCATGATATCCAAGTGATCAGTGCATGATCAGTCACGTGATCAGTGTGTGATCAGCCACGTGAACAGTGCATGCTCAGTCACGTGATCAGGGCCTGCTGAGCTGCGTGATTACTGTCTGCTCATCTGCTTGACAATTGCCAGCTGAGCTGCACGATTCCTGCCTGTCATCTGCTTGACAATTGCCAGCTGTGCTGCGTAATTCCTGCCTGCTCAGCTGCTTGATTATTGCCAGCTGAGCAGCATGATTCCTCACACCTGAGTTCCATGATTATTGCCTGCTGACTGTTTGATTCGTGCCTACTCAGCTCTTTGTTTATTGCCTCCAGAGGCACATGATCAGTGTATGATAGCAAACATGATCAGCGCATGATCAGTCACATGATCAGCGCCATTAAGTCACGTGATCACTACATGATAGTCATGTGATCAGTCCATGCTCAGTCACGGTATCAGTGCATGATCAGCCACGTGATCAGTGCATAATCTGTCACAAGATTAGTGTATGATCATCCACGTGATCAGTGCATGGGCAGTCATGTCATCAGTGCATGATATAGACGTGATCAGTGCATGATCAGTCTCGTGATCAGTGCATGATAGCCACGTGATCAGTGCATGATCAGTCACCTGATGGGTGTATGATCATTCACGTGACCTGTACATGGTAGCTACATGATCATTGCATGATCAGCCACGTGAGTAGTGCATGATAGCCACGTGATCACTGCATGATCAGTCACGTGATCAGTGCATGATCAGTCATGTGACCAGTACATGGTAGCTGCGTGATCATGGCATGATCAGCCACGTGAGCAGTGCATGATAGCCACGTGATCAGTGCATGATCAGTCACGTGATCAGTGCATGATCAGTCACGTGATCAGTGCATGATCAGCCACGTGATCAGTGCATGATCAGGCACGTGATCAGTGTATGTCAGCCACGTGATCAGTGCATGATAGCCACGTGATCAGTGCATGATCAGTCACGTGATCAGTGCATGATCAGTTACGTGATCAGTGCATGATCAGCCACGTGATCAGTGCATGATCAGCCACGTGATCAGTGCATGATCAGTTACGTGATCAGTGCATGATCAGTCACGTGACCAGTACATGGTAGCTACGTGATCATTGCATGATCAGCCACGTGATCAGTGCATGGTAGCCACGTGATCAGTGCATGATAGCCACGTGATCAGTGCATGATCAGTCATGTGATAGTGTGTGATCAGCCACGTGATCAGTGCATGATCAGCCACGTGATCAGTGCATGATAGCCACGTGATCAGTGCATGATCAGTCACGTGATCAGTGCATGATCAGTTACGTGATCAGTGCATGATCAGCCACGTGATCAGTGCATGATCAGCCACGTGATCAGTGCATGATCAATTACGTGATCAGTGCATGATCAGCCACGTGATCAGTGCATGGTCAGCCACGTGATCAGTGCATGATCAGCCACGTGATCAGTGCATGATAGCCACGTGATCAGTGCATGATCAGTCACGTGATCATGTGTGATCAGCCACGTGATCAGTGCATGATCAGCCACGTGATCAGTGCATGATCAGTTACGTGATCAGTGCATGATCAGTCACGTGATCAGTGCATGATCAGTCACGTGATCAGTGCATGATCAGCCACGTGATCAGTGCATGATCAGTCACGTGATCAGCATATGAGTTGCTACGTGATCAGTGCATGAGTAGCCACGTGATCAGTGCATGATAGCCACGTGATCAGTGCATGAGTCACGTGATCAGTGCATGATCAGCCACGTGATCAGTGCATGAGCCACGTGATCAGTGCATGATAGTCACGTGATCAGTGTATGATCAGCCACGTGATCAGTGCATGATCAGCCACGTGATCAGTGCATGATAGCCACGTGATCAGTGCATGATCAGTTACGTGATCAGTGCATGATCAGCCACGTGATCAGTGCATGATCAGTCACGTGATCAGTACATGATAGCTACGTGATCATGCATGATCAGCCACGTGATCAGTGCATGATAGCCACGTGATCAGTGCATGATCAGTCACGTGATCAGTGCATGATCAGTCACGTGATCAGTGCATGATCAGTTACGTGATCAGTGCATGATCAGCCACGTGATCAGTGCATGATCAGCCACGTGATCAGTGCATGATCAGTTACGTGATCAGTGCATGATCAGCACGTGATCAGTGCATGATAGCTACGTGATCAGTGCATGATCAGCCACGTGATCAGTGCATGATCAGCCACGTGATCAGTGCATGATAGCCACGTGATCAGTGCATGATCAGCCACGTGAGCAGAGCATGATAGCCACGTGATCAGTGCATGATCAGTCACGTGATCAGTGCATGATCAGTCACGTGAACAGTGCATGATCATTTACGTGATCAGTGCATGATCAGTCACGTGACCAGTATATGGTTGCTACGTGATCATTCCATGACGAGCCACGTGAGCAGTGCATGATAGCCACGTGATGTGTGCATGAGTTACGTGGCAGAGTATGATCAGCCACGTGATCAGTGCATGAGTGCCACGTGATCAGTGCATGATATGTCACGTGACAGGTGTGTGATCAGCCACGTGAACAGTGCATGTTCAGCCACGTGATCAGTGCATGATAGCCACGTGATCAGTGCATGATCAGTTACGTGAGCAGTGTATGATCAGCCACGTGATCAGTGCATGGTCAGACACGTGAACAGTGTATGATCAGCCACGTGATCAGTGCATGATCATCACGTGATCAGTGTATGATCAGCCACGTGAACAGTGCATGCTCAGTCACGTGATCTGGGCCTGCTGAGCTGCGTGATTACTGTCTGCTCATCTGCTTGACAATTGCCAGCTGAGCTGCACGATTCCTGCCTGTCATCTGCTTGACAATTGCCAGCTGTGCTGCGTAATTCCTGCCTGCTCAGCTGCTTGATTATTGCCAGCTGAGCAGCATGATTCCTCACACCTGAGTTCCATGATTATTGCCTGCTGACTGTTTGATTCGTGCCTACTCAGCTCTTTGTTTATTGCCTCCAGAGGCACATGATCAGTGTATGATAGCAAACATGATCAGCGCATGATCAGTCACATGATCAGCGCCATTAAGTCACGTGATCACTACATGATAGTCATGTGATCAGTCCATGCTCAGTCACGGTATCAGTGCATGATCAGCCACGTGATCAGTGCATGATCTGTCAGAAGATTAGTGTATGATCATCCACGTGATCAGTGCATGGGCAGTCATGTGATCAGTGCATGATATAGACGTGATCAGTGCATGATCAGTCTCGTGATCAGTGCATGATAGCCACGTGATCAGTGCATGATCAGTCACCTGATGGGTGTATGATCATTCACATGACCTGTACATGGTAGCTACATGATCATTGCATGATCAGCCACGTGAGTAGTGCATGATAGCCACGTGATCACTGCATGATCAGTCACGTGATCAGTGCATGATCAGTCATGTGACCAGTACATGGTAGCTGCGTGATCATGGCATGATCAGCCACGTGAGCAGTGCATGATAGCCACGTGATCAGTGCATGATCAGTCACGTGATCAGTGCATGATCAGTCACGTGATCAGTGCATGATCAGCCACGTGATCAGTGCATGATCAGGCACGTGATCAGTGTATGTCAGCCACGTGATCAGTGCATGATAGCCACGTGATCAGTGCATGATCAGTCACGTGATCAGTGCATGATCAGTTACGTGATCAGTGTATGATCAGCCACGTGATCAGTGCATGATCAGCCACATGATCAGTGCATGATCATTACGTGATCAGTGCATGATCAGTCACGTGACCAGTGCATGGTAGCCACGTGATCAGTGCATGATCAGCCACGTGATCAGTGCATGATAGCCACGTGATCAGTGCATGATAGCCACGTGATCAGTGCATGATCAGTCATGTGATACGTGTGTGATCAGCCACGTGATCAGTGCATGATATCCACGTGATCAGTGCATGACAGCCACGTGATCAGTGCATGAGAGCCACGGAATCAGTGCATGATCAGTCTCGTGATCAGTGCATGATAGCCACGTGATCAGTGCATGATCAGCCACGTGATCAGTGCATGATCAGCCACGTGATCAGTGCATGATCATACGTGATAGTGCATGATCAGCCACGTGATCAGTGCATGATAGCCACGATCAGTGCATGATCAGCCACGTGATCAGTGCATGATCAGCCACGTGATCAGTGCATGATCAATCACGTGATCAGTGCATGATCAGTCACGTGATCAGTGCATGTTTCTACGTGATCAGTGCATGATCAGCCACGTGATCAGTGCATGATAGCCACGTGATCAGTGCATGATCAGTCACGTGATCAGTGCATGATCAGTCACGTGATCAGTGCATGATCAGTCACGTGATCTGTGCATGATCAGTCATGACATCAGTGCATGATAGCCACGTGATCAGTGCATGATCAGCCACGTGATCAGTGCATGATAGCCACGTGATCAGTGCATGAGTCATGATCAGTGTATGATCAGCCACGATCAGTGCATGAGAGCCACGTGATCAGTGCATGATGTCACGTGATCAGTGTATGATCAGCCATGATCAGTGCATGATCAGTCACGTGATCAGGGCCTGCTGAGCACGTGATTACTGTCTGCTCATCTCCTTGACAATTGCCAGCTGAGCTGCACGATTCCTGCCTGTGATCAGTTTGACATTGCCAGCCGTGCTGCGCATTCCTGCCTGCTCAGTGCTTGATATTGCCAGCTGAGTGCTGCATGATTCCTCACACCTGTGTCCCATGATTAGCCTGCTGACTGTTTGATCAGCCTATCAGCTGATATTGCCTCCAGAGCACATGATCAGTGTATGATAGCAAACATGATCAGCGCATGATCAGTCACATGATCAGCGCCATTGATTCACGTGATCATACATGATAGTCATGTGATCAGTGCATGCTCAGTCACGTGATCAGTGCATGATCAGCCACGTGATCAGTGCATGATCAGTCACATGATCAGTGCATGATCATCCACGTGATCAGTGCATGATCAGTCATGTGATCAGTGCGATGATAGACGTGATCAGTGCATGATCAGTCAGTGATCGCATGACATACCACGTGATCAGTGCATGATCAGCCACGTGATCAGTGCATGATCAGCCACGTGATCAGTGCATGATCAGTCACGTGATACATGTGTGATCAGCCACGTGATCAGTGCATGATGAGCCACGTGATCAGTGCAGGATCAATTACGCATGATCAGTGCATGATCAGTCACGTGACCAGTACATGGTTGCTACGTGATCGTGCATGATCAGCCACGTGAGCAGTGCATGATAGCCCCGTGGTCAGTGCATGATCAGTCACGTGATCAGTACATGATCAGTCACGTGAACAGTGCATGATCATTTACGTGATCTTTGCATGATCAGTCACGTACCAGTATATGGTTGCTACGTGATCATTCCATGACGAGCCACGTGAGCAGTGCATGATAGCCACGTGATGTGTGCATGAGTCACGTGAGCAGAGTATGATCAGCCACGTGATCAGTGCATGAGTGCCACATCAGTGCATGATATGTCACGTGACAGTGTGATCAGCCACGTGAACAGTGCATGTTCAGCCACGTGATCAGTGCATGATAGCCACGTGATCAGTGCATGATCAGTTACGTGAGCAGTGTATGATCAGCCACGTGATCAGTGCATGGTCAGACACGTGAACAGTGTATGATCAGCCACGTGATCAGTGCATGATATCCAAGTGATCAGTGCATGATCATCACGTGATCAGTGTATGATCAGCCACGTGAACAGTGCATGCTCAGTCACGTGATCTGGGCCTGCTGAGCTGCGTGATTACTGTCTGCTCATCTGCTTGACAATTGCCAGCTGAGCTGCACGATTCCTGCCTGTCATCTGCTTGACAATTGCCAGCTGTGCTGCGTAATTCCTGCCTGCTCAGCTGCTTGATTATTGCCAGCTGAGCAGCATGATTCCTCACACCTGAGTTCCATGATTATTGCCTGCTGACTGTTTGATTCGTGCCTACTCAGCTCTTTGTTTATTGCCTCCAGAGGCACATGATCAGTGTATGATAGCAAACATGATCAGCGCATGATCAGTCACATGATCAGCGCCATTAAGTCACGTGATCACTACATGATAGTCATGTGATCAGTCCATGCTCAGTCACGGTATCAGTGCATGATCAGCCACGTGATCAGTGCATGATCTGTCACAAGATTAGTGTATGATCATCCACGTGATCAGTGCACGGGCATCATGTGATCAGTGCATGATATAGACGTGATCAGTGCATGATCAGTCTCGTGATCAGTGCATGATAGCCACGTGATCAGTGCATGATCAGCCACGTGATCAGTGCATGATAGCCACGTGATCAGTGCATGATCAGTCACGTGATCATGTGTGATCAGCCACGTGATCAGTGCATGATCAGTCATGGGTGTATGATCAGTCACGTGACCAGTACATGGTAGCTACATGATCATTGCATGATCAGCCACGTGAGCAGTGCATGATAGCCACGTGATCAGTGCATGATCAGTCACGTGATCAGTGCATGATCAGTCATGTGACCAGTACATGGTAGCTGCGTGATCATGCATGATCAGCCACGTGATCAGTGCATGATAGCCACGTGATCAGTGCATGATCAGTCACGTGATCAGTGCATGATCAGTCACGATCAGTGCATGATCAGCCACGTGATCAGTGCATGATCAGCCACGTGATCAGTGTATGTCAGCCAAGTGATCAGTGCATGATAGCCACGTGATCAGTGCATGATCATCACGTGATCAGTGCATGATCAGTTGTGATCAGTGATGATCAGCCACGTGATCAGTGCATGATCACACGTGATCAGTGCATGATCAACGTGATCAGTGCATGATCAGTCACGTGACCAGTACATGGTAGCTACGATCATTGCATGATCAGCCACGTGATCAGTGCATGATAGCCACGTGATCAGTGCATGATAGCCACGTGATCAGTGCATGATCAGTCATGTGATACGTGAGTGATCAGCCACATGATCAGTGCATGATATCCACGTGATCAGTGCATGATCAGCCACGTGATCAGTGCATGAAGCCACGTGATCAGTGCATGATCAGTCACGTGATACATGTGTGATCAGCCACGTGATCAGTGCATGATGAGCCACGTGATCAGTGCATGATCAATTACGTGATCAGTGCATGATCAGTCACGTGATCAGTGCATGGTTGCTACGTGATCGTTGCATGATCAGCCACGTGAGCAGTGCATGATAGCCGTTATGGGTCAGTGCATGATCAGTCACGTGATCAGTGCATGATCAGTCACGTGATCAGTGCATGATCATCACGTGATCTGTATGATCAGTCACGTGATCAGCATATGGTTAGCATGTGATCGTTGCATGACAGCCACGTGATCAGTGCATGATAGCCACGTGATGTGCATGATCAGTTACGTGAGCAGTGTATGATCAGCCACGTGATCAGTGCATGAGTGCCACGTGATCAGTGCATGATCAGTCACGTGATCAGTGTATGATCAGCCACGTGAACAGTGCATGCTCAGTCACGTGATCAGGGCCTGCTGAGCTGCGTGATTACTGTCTGCTCATCTGCTTGACAATTGCCAGCTGAGCTGCACGATTCCTGCCTGTCATCTGCTTGACAATTGCCAGCTGTGCTGCGTAATTCCTGCCTGCTTAGCTGCTTGATTATTGCCAGCTGAGCAGCATGATTCCTCACACCTGAGTTCCATGATTATTGCCTGCTGACTGTTTGATTCGTGCCTACTCAGCTCTTTGTTTATTGCCTCCAGAGGCACATGATCAGTGTATGATAGCAAACATGATCAGCGCATGATCAGTCACATGATCAGTGCCATTAAGTCACGTGATCACTGCATGATAGTCATGTGATCAGTCCATGCTCAGTCACGGTATCAGTGCATGATCAGCCACGTGATCATGCATGATCTGTCACAAGATTAGTGCATGATCATCCACGTGATCAGTGCACGGGCAGTCATGTGATCAGTGCATGATATAGACGTGATCAGTGCATGATCAGTCACGTGATCAGTGCATGATAGCCACGTGATCAGTGCATGACAGTCACGTGACTGCATGATCAGCCACGTGATCAGTGCATGATCAGCCACGTGATCAGTGCATGATCAGCCACGTGATCAGTGCATGATAGCCACGATCAATGATCAGTCAATCAGTGAGATCAGTGCATGATCAGCCACGTGATCAGTGCATGATGAGCCACGTGATCAGTGCATGATCAGACGTGATCAGTGCATGATCAGTCACGTGATCAGTACATGGTTGCTACGTGATCGTTGCATGATCAGCCACGTGAGCAGAGCATGATAGCCACGTGGTCAGTGCATGATCAGTCACGTGATCAGTACATGATCAGTCACGTGAACAGTGCATGATCATTACGTGATCTTTGCATGATCAGTCACGTGACCAGTATATGGTTGCTACGTGATCATTCCATGACGAGCCACGTGACCAGTGCATGATAGCCACGTGATGTGTGCATGAGTCATGTGAGCAGAGTATGATCAGCCACGTGATCAGTGCATGAGTGCCACGTGATCAGTGCATGATATGTCACGTGACAGGTGTGTGATCAGCCACATGAACAGTGCATGTTCAGCCACGTGATCAGTGCATGATAGCCACGTGATCAGTGCATGATCAGTTACGTGAGCAGTGCATGATCAGCCACGTGATCAGTGCATGGTCAGACACGTGAACAGTGTATGATCAGCCACGTGATCAGTGCATGATATCCAAGTGATCAGTGCATGATCATCACGTGATCAGTGTATGATCAGCCACGTGAACAGTGCATGCTCAGTCACGTGATCTGGGCCTGCTGAGCTGCGTAATTACTGTCTGCTCATCTTCTTGACAATTGCCAGCTGAGCTGCACGATTCCTGCCTGTCATCTGCTTGACAATTGCCAGCTGTGCTGCGTAATTCCTGCCTGCTCAGCTGCTTGATTATTGCCAGCTGAGCAGCATGATTCCTCACACCTGAGTTCCATGATTATTGCCTGCTGACTGTTTGATTCGTGCCTACTCAGCTCTTTGTTTATTGCCTCCAGAGGCACATGATCAGTGTATGATAGCAAACATGATCAGCGCATGATCAGTCACATGATCAGCGCCATTAAGTCACGTGATCACTACATGATAGTCATGTGATCAGTCCATGCTCAGTCACGGTTTCAGTGCATGATCAGCCACGTGATCAGTGCATGATCTGTCACAAGATTAGTGTATGATCATCCACGTGATCAGTGCACGGGCAGTCATGTGATCAGTGCATGATATAGACGTGAACAGTGCATGACCAGTCTCGTGATCAGTGTATGTCCAGCCAAGTGATCAGTGCATGATCAGCCACGTGATCAGTGCATGAGAGCACGGGATCAGTGCATGATCAGTCACGTGATACATGTGATCAGCCACGTGATCAGTGCATGATCAGTCACCTGATGGGTGTATGATCATTCACGTGACCTGTACATGGTAGCTACGTGATCAGTGCATGATCAGCCACGAGTCAGTTCATGATAGCCACGTGATCACTGCATGATCAGTCACGTGATCAGTGCATGATCAGTCATGTGACCAGTACATGGCAGCTGCGTGATCAGTGCATGATCAGCCACGTGAGCAGTGCATGATAGCCACGTGATCAGTGCATGATCAGACACGAGATCAGTGCATGATCACCACGTGATCAGTGCATGATCAGACACGTGATCAGTGCATGATAGCCACGTGATCAGTGCGATCAGACACGAGATCAGTGCATGATCAGTCACGTGATCAGTGCATGAAGCCACGTGATCAGTGCATGATCAGTTACGTGAGCAGTGCATGATCAGCCACGTGATCAGTGCATGGTCAGACACGTGAACAGTGCATGATCAGCCACGTGATCAGTGCATGATATCCAAGTGATCAGTGCATGATCACGTGATCAGTGTATGATCAGCCACGTGAACAGTGCATGCTCAGTCACGTGATCAGGGCCTGCTGAGCTGCGTGATTACTGTCGCTCATCTGCTTGACAATTGCCAGCTGAGCTGCACGATTCCTGCCTGTCATCTGCTTGACAATTGCCAGCTGTCTGCATCTCTGCCTGCTCAGCTGCTTGATTATTGCCAGCTGAGCAGCATGATTCCTCACACCTGAGTTCCATGATTATTGCCTGCTGACTGTTTGATTCAGGCCTACTCAGCTCTTTGTTTATTGCCTCCAGAGGCACATGATCAGTGTATGATAGCAACATGATCAGCGCATGATCAGTCACATGATCAGCGCCATTAAGTCACTTGATCACTACATGATAGTCATGTGATCAGTCCATGCTCAGTCACGGTATCAGTGCATGATCAGCCACGTGATCAGTGCATGATCTGTCACAAGATTAGTGTATGATCATCCACGTGATCAGTGCACGGGCAGTCATGTGATCAGTGCATGATATAGACGTGAACAGTGCATGACCAGTCTCGTGATCGGTGCATGATAACCATGTGATCAGTGCATGACAGCCACGTGATCAGTGCATGAGAGCCACGGGATCAGTGCATGATCAGTCACGTGATACATGTGTGATCAGCCACGTGATCAGTGCATGATCAGTCACCTGATGGGTGCATGATCATTCACGTGACCTGTACATGGTAGCTACGTGATCATTGCATGATCAGCCACGTGAGCAGTGCATGATAGCCACGTGATCACTGCATGATCAGTCACGTGATCAGTGCATGATCAGTCATGTGACCAGTACATGATAGCTGCGTGATCATGGCATGATCAGCCACGTGATCAGTGCATGATAGCCACGTGATCAGTGCATGATCAGACACGAGATCAGTGCATGATCAGTCACGTGATCAGTGCATGATCAGCCACGTGATCAGTGCATGACCAGGCACGTGATCAGTGTATGTCCAACCACGTGATCAGTGCATGATCAGCCACGTGATCAGTGCATGATCAGTCACGTGATCAGTGCATGATCAGTTACGTGATCAGTGTATGATCAGCCACGTGATCAGTGCATGATCAGCCACATGATCAGTGCATGATCAATTACGTGCTCAGTGCATGATCAGTTACGTGACCAGTACATGGTAGCTACGTGATCATTGCCTGATCAGCCACGTGATCAGTGCATGATAGCCACGTGATCAGTGCATGATAGCCACGTGATCAGTGCATGATCAGTCATGTGATACGTGTGTGATCAGCCACATGATCAGTGCATGATATCCACGTGATCAGTGCATGACAGCCACGTGATCAGTGCATGAGAGCCACGGGATCAGTGCATGATCAGTCATGTGATACATGTGTGATCAGCCACGTGATCAGTGCATGATGAGCCACGTGATCAGTGCAGGATCAATTACGTGATCAGTGCATGATCAGTCACGTGACCAGTACATGGTTGCTACATGATCGTTGCATGATCAGCCACGTGAGCAGAGCATGATAGCCACGTGGTCAGTGCATGATCAGTCACGTGATCAGTACATGATCAGTCACGTGAACAGTGCATGCATCATTTACGTGATCTTTGCATGATCAGTCACGTGCACAGTATATACGTGATCATTCCATGACGCAGCCACGTGAGCAGTGCATGATCAGCCACGTGATGTGTGCATGAGTTACGTGAGCAGAGTATGATCAGCCACGTGATCAGTGCATGATGCCACGTGATCAGTGCATGATATGTCACGTGTCAGGTGTGTGATCAGCCACGTGAACAGTGCATGCTCAGTCACGTGATCTGGGCCTGCTGAGCTGCGTGATTACTGTCTGCTCATCTCCTTGACAATTGCCAGCTGAGCTGCACGATTCCTGCCTGTCATCTGCTTGACAATTGCCAGCTGTGCCGCGTAATTCCTGCCTGCTCAGCTGCTTGATTATTGCCAGCTGAGCAGCATGATTCCTCACACCTGTGTTCCATGATTATTTCCTGCTGACTGTTTGATTCGTGCCTACTCAGCTCTTTGTTTATTGCCTCCAGAGGCACATGATCAGTGTATGATAGCAAACATGATCAGCGCATGATCAGTCACATGATCAGCGCCATTAAGTCACGTGATCACTACATGATAGTCATGTGATCAGTCCATGCTCAGTCACAGTATCAGTGCATGATCAGCCACGTGATCAGTGCATGATCTATCACAAGATTAGTGTATGATCATCCACGTGATCAGTGCATGCAGTCATGTGATCAGTGCATGATATAGACGTGAACAGTGCATGACCAGTCTCGTGATCGGTGCATGATAACCATGTGAACAGTGCATGACCAGTCTCGTGATCGGTGCATGATAACCATGTGATCAGTGCATGACAGCCAAGTGATCAGTGCATGATGAGCCACGGGATCAGTGCATGAGAGCCACGGGATCAGTGCATGATCAGTCACGTGATCATGTGTGATCAGCCACGTGATCAGTGCATGATGAGCCACGTGATCAGTGCATGATCAATTATGTGATCAGTGCATGATCAGTCACGTGATCAATACATGGTTGCTACGTGATCGTTGCATGATCAGCCACTTGAGGAGTGCATGATAGCCACGTGGTCAGTGCATGATCAGTCACGTGATCAGTACATGATCAGTCACGTGAACAGTGCATGATCATTTACGTGATCAGTGCATGATCAGTCACGTTACCAGTATATGGTTGCATGTGATCATTCCATGACGAGCCACGTGAGCAGTGCATGATAGCCACGTGATGTGTGCATGAGTCATGTGAGCAGAGTATGATCAGCCACGTGATCAGTGCATGAGTGCCACGTGATCAGTGCATGATGTGTCACGTGACAGGTGTGTGATCAGCCACGTGAACAGTGCATGTTCAGCCACGTGATCAGTGCATGATAGCCACGTGATCAGTGCATGATCAGTTACGTGAGCAGTGTATGATCAGCCACGTGATCAGTGCATGGTCAGACACGTGAACAGTGTATGATCAGCCACGTGATCAGTGCATGATATCCAAGTGATCAGTGCATGATCAATCACGTGATCAGTGTATGATCAGCCACGTGAACAGTGCATGCTCAGTCACGTGATCTGGGCCTGCTGAGCTGCGTGATTCCTGTCTGCTCATCTGCTTGACAATTGCCAGCTGAGCTGCATGATTCCTGCCTGTCATCTGCTTGACAATTGCCAGCTGTGCTGCATAATTCCTGCCTGCTCAGCTGCTTGATTATTGCCAGCTGAGCAGCATGATTCCTCTCACCTGTGTTCCATGATTATTGCCTGCTGACTGTTTGATTCTGCCTACTCAGCTCTTTGTTTATTGCCTCCAGAGGCACATGATCAGTGTATGATAGCAAACATGATCAGCGCATGATCAGTCACATGATCAGCGCCATTAAGTCACGTGATCACTACATGATAGTCATGTGATCAGTCCATGCTCAGTCACGGTATCAGTGCATGATCAGCCACGTGATCAGTGCATGATCTGTCACAAGATTAGTGTATGATCATCCACGTGATCAGTGCATGGCAGTCATGTGATCAGTGCATGATATAGACGTGAACAGTGCATGATCAGTCCGTGATCGGTGCATGATAATCATGTGATCAGTGCATGACAGCCACGTGATCAGTGCATGAGCCACGTGATCAGTGCATGATCAGTCACGTGATGCATGATCAGCCACGTGATCAGTGCATGATCAGTCACCTGATGGGTGTATGATCATTCACGTGACCTGTACATGGTAGCTACATGATCATTGCATGATCAGCCACGTGAGTAGTTCATGATAGCCACGTGATCACTGCATGATCAGTCACGTGATCAGTGCATGAGCAGGCGTGATCATGGCATGATCAGCCACGTGAGCAGTGCATGATAGCCACGTGATCAGTGCATGATCAGACACGAGATCAGTGCATGATCAGTCACGTGATCAGTGCATGATCAGCCACGTGATCAGCGCATGACCAGGCACGTGATCAGTGTATGTTCAGCCACGTGATCAGTGCATGATAGCCACGTGATCAGTGCATGATCAGTCACGTGATCAGTGCATGATCAGTCACGTGATCAGCATGATCAGCCACGTGATCAGTGCATGATCAGCCACATGATCAGTGCATGATCAATTACGCGCTCAGTGCATGATCAGTCACGTGACCAGTACATGGTAGCTACGTGATCATTGCCTGATAAGCCACGTGATCAGTGCATGATAGCCACGTGATCAGTGCATGATAGCCACGTGATCAGTGCATGATCAGTCATGATACGTGTGTGATCAGCCACATGATCAGTGCATGATATCCACGTGATCAGTGCATGATGCCACGTGATCAGTGCATGAGAGCCACGGGATCAGTGCATGATCAGTCATGTGATACATGTGTGATCAGCCACGTGATCAGTGCATGATGAGCCACGTGATCAGTGCAGGATCAATTACGTGATCAGTGCATGATCAGTCACGTGACCAGTACATGGTTGCTACGTGATCGTTGCATGATCAGCCACGTGAGCAGTGCATGATAGCCACCTGGTCAGTGCATGATCAGTCACGTGATCAGTACATGATCAGTCACGTGAACAGTGCATGATCATTTACGTGATCTTTGCATGATCAGTCACGTTACAGTATATGGTTGCTACGTGATCATTCCATGACCAGCCACGTGAGCAGTGCATGATAGCCACGTGATGTGTGCATGAGTTACGTGAGCAGAGTATGATCAGCCGCATGCGATCAGTGCACATCAGTGCATGATATGTCACGTGACAGTGTGTGATCAGCCACGTGAACAGTGCATGCTCAGTCACGTGATCTGGGCCTGCTGAGCTGCGTGATTACTGTCTGCTCATCTGCTTGACATTGCCAGCTGAGCTGCATGATTCCTGCCTGTCATCTGCTTGACAATTGCCAGCTGTGCTGCGTAATTCCTGCCTGCTCAGCTGCTTGATTATTGCCAGCTGAGCAGCATGATTCCTCACACCTGAGTTCCATGATTATTGCCTGCTGACTGTTTGATTCGTGCCTACTCAGCTCTTTGTTTATTGCCTCCAGAGCACATGATCAGTGTATGATAGCAAACATGATCAGCGCATGATCAGTCACATGATCAGCGCCATTAAGTCACGTGATCACTACATGATAGTCATGTGATCAGTCCATGCTCAGTCACGGTATCAGTGCATGATCAGCCACGTGATCAGTGCATGATCTGTCACAAGATTAGTGTATGATCATCCACGTGATCAGTGCACGGGCAGTCATGTGATCAGTGCATGATATAGACGCGTGAACAGTGCATGACCAGTATCGTGATCGGTGCATGATAATCATGTGATCAGTGCATGATAGCCACGTGATCAGTGCATGAGAGTCACGGGATCAGTGCATGATCAGTCACGTGATACATGTGATCAGCCACGTGATCAGTGCATGATGAGTCACGTGATCAGTGCAGGATCAATTACGCGATCAGTGCATGATCAGTCACGTGACCAGTACATGGCTGCTACGTGATCGTTGCATGATCAGCCACGTGAGCAGAGCATGATAGCCACGTGGTCAGTGCATGATCAGCACGTGATCAGCATGATCAGTCACGTGAACAGTGCATGATCATTCACGTGATCTTTGCATGATCAGTCACGTGATGCAGTGCAGAGCAGTATAGTAGCTGCCGTGATCATCCATGACGCAGCCACGTGAGCAGTGCATGATAGCCAATGCGGATGTGTGCATGAGTCACGTGAGCAGAGTATGATCAGCCACGTGATCAGTGCATGAGTGCCACGTGATCAGTGCATGATATGTCACGTGACAGGTGTGTGATCAGCCACGTGATCAGTGCATGTTCAGCCACGTGATCAGTGCATGATAGCCACGTGATCAGTGCATTATCAGTTACGTGAGCAGTGTATGATCAGCCACGTGATCAGTGCATGGTCAGACACGTGAACAGTGTATGATCAGCCACGTGATCAGTGCATGATATCCAAGTGATCAGTGCATGATCATCACGTGATCAGTGTGTGATCAGCCACGTGAACAGTGCATGCTCAGTCACGTGATCTGGGCTGCTGAGCTGCGTGATTACTGTCTGCTCATCTGCTTGACAATTGCCAGCTGAGCTGCACGATTCCTGCCTGTCATCTGCTTGACAATTGCCAGCTGTGCTGCAATTCCTGCCTGCTCAGCTGCTTGATTATTGCCAGCTGAGCAGCATGATTCCTCACACCTGAGTTCCATGATTATTGCCTGCTGACTGTTTGATTCGTGCCTACTCAGCTCTTTGTTTATTGCCTCCAGAGGCACATGATCAGTGTATGATAGCAAACATGATCAGCGCATGATCAGTCACATGATCAGCGCCATTAAGTCACGTGATCACTACATGATAGTCATGTGATCAGTCCATGCTCAGTCACGGTATCAGTGCATGATCAGCCACGTGATCAGTGCATGATCTGTCATATGATTAGTGTATGATCATCCACGTGATCAGTGCAGGCAGTCATGTGATCAGTGCATGATATAGACGTGATCAGTGCATGATCAGTCTCGTGATCAGTGCATGATAGCCACGTGATCAGTGCATGATCAGTCACCTGATGGGTGCATGATCATTCACGTGACCAGTACATGGTAGCTACATGATCATTGCATGATCAGCCACGTGAGTAGTTCATGATAGCCACGCGATCACTGCATGATCAGTCACGTGATCAGTGCATGATCAGTCATGTGACCAGTACATGGTAGCCGTGATCATGGCATGATCAGCCACGTGAGCAGTGCATGATAGCCACGTGATCAGTGCATGATCAGACAGTCAGATCAGCATGATCAGTCACGTGATCAGTGCATGATCAGCCACGTGATCAGTGCATGATCAGCCACGTGATCAGTGCATGTTCAGTGCCGTGATCAGTGCATGATAGCCACGTGATCAGTGCATGATCAGTCACATGATCGCATGATCAGTCACGTGATCAGTGTATGATCAGCCACGTGATCAGTGCATGATGAGCCACATGATCAGTGCATGATCAATTACGTGATCAGTGCATGATCAGTCACGTGACCAGTACATGGTAGCTACGTGATCATTGCCTGATCAGCCACGTGATCAGTGCATGATAGCCAGGTGATCAGTGCATGAGAGCCACGGATCGAGCGCATGTCAGTCACGTGATCAGTGCATGATCAGCCACGTGACACGTGTGATCAGCTCACGTGATCATGTATGATAGCCACGTGATCAGTGCATGACAGCCACGCGGATCAGTGCAAGAGAGCCACGATCAGTGCATGATCAGCGTGATCATGTGTGATCAGTCACGTGATCAGTGCATGATGAGTCACGTGATCGGTGGATCAGTTACGTGATCAGTGCATGATCAAGTCACGTGACCAGCGCATGCATGGCCAGTACGCGACATCTCCATGACGAGCCACGTGAGCAGTGCATGATAGCCACGTGATGTGCATGAGTCACGTGAGCAGGGCATGATCAGCCACGTGATCAGTGCATGATTGCCACGTGATCAGCGATATGTCACGTGACAGGTGCGTGATCAGCCACGTGATCAGTGCATGTTCAGCCACGTGATCAGTGCATGATAGCCACGTGATCAGTGCATGATCAGTTACGTGAGCAGTGTATGATCAGCCACGTGATCAGTGCATGGTCAGACACGTGAACAGTGTATGATCAGCCACGTGATCAGTGCATGATATCCAAGCGATCAGTGCATGATCATCACGTGATCAGTGTATGATCAGCCACGTGAACAGTGCATGCTCAGTCACGTGATCTGGGCCTGCTGAGCTGCGTGATTACTGTCTGCTCATCTGCTTGACAATTGCCAGCTGAGCTGCACGATTCCTGCCTGTCATCTGCTTGACAATTGCCAGCTGTGCTGCGCAATTCCTGCCTGCTCAGCTGCTTGATTATTGCCAGCTGAGCAGCATGATTCCTCACACCTGAGTTCCATGATTATTGCCTGCTGACTGTTTGATTCGTGCCTACTCAGCTCTTTGTTTATTGCCTCCAGAGGCACATGATCAGTGTATGATAGCAAACATGATCAGCGCATGATCAGTCACATGATCAGCGCCATTAAGTCACGTGATCACTACATGATAGTCATGTGATCAGTCCATGCTCAGTCACGGTATCAGTGCATGATCAGCCACGTGATCAGTGCATGATCTGTCACATGATTAGTGTATGATCATCCACGTGATCAGTGCATGGGCAGTCATGTGATCAGTGCATGATATAGACGTGAACAGTGCATGATCAGTCTCGTGATCAGTGCATGATAGCCACGTGATCAGTGCATGATCAGTCACCTGATGGTGTATGATCATTCACGTGACCTGTACATGGTAGCTACATGATCATTGCGTGATCAGCCACGTGAGTAGTTCATGATAGCCACGTGATCACTGCATGATCAGTCACGTGATCAGTGCATGATCAGTCATGTGACCAGTACATGGTAGCTGCGTGATCATGCATGATCAGCCACGTGAGCAGTGCATGATAGCCACGTGATCAGTGCATGATCAGACACGAGATCAGTGCATGATCAGTCACGTGATCAGTGCATGATCAGCCACGTGATCAGTATGACCAGGCACGTGATCAGTATGTCCAGCCAAGTGATCAGTGCATGATAGCCACGTGATCAGTGCATGATCAGCCACGTGATCAGTGCATGATCAGTTACGTGATCAGTGTATGATCAGCCACGTGATCAGTGCATGATCAGCCACATGATCAGTGCATGATCAATTACGCGCTCAGTGCATGATCAGTCACGTGACCAGTACAGTGGCAGTTACATGATCATTGCCTGATCAGCCACGTGATCAGTGCATGATCAGCCACGTGATCAGTGCATGAGAGCCACGGAATCAGTGCATGAGAGCCACGGGATCAGTGCATGATCAGTCACGTGATACGTGTGTGATCAGCCACATGATCAGTGCACGATATCCACGTGATCAGTGCATGACAGCCACGTGATCAGCATGATGAGCCACGGGATCAGTGCATGATCAGTCACAGTGATCAGTGCATGATCAGCCACGTGATCAGTGCATGATCAGCCACGTGATCAGTGCAGGATCAATTACGTGATCAGTGAATTTTCAGTCACGTGACCAGTACATGGTAGCTACGTGACCATTCCATGACGAGCCACGTGAGCAGTGCATGATAGCCACGTGATGTGTGCATGAGTTACGTGAGCAGAGTATGATCAGCCACGTGATCAGTGCATGAGTGCCACGTGATCAGTGCAGGATCTGTCACGTGACAGGTGTGTGATCAGCCACGTGAACAGTGCATGTTCAGCCACGTGATCAGTGCATGATAGCCACGTGATCAGTGCATGATCAGTTACGTGAGCAGTGTATGATCAGCCACGTGATCAGTGCATGGTCAGACACGTGAACAGTGTATGATCAGCCACGTGATCAGTGCATGATATCCAAGTGATCAGTGCATGATCATCACGTGATCAGTGTATGATCAGCCACGTGAACAGTGCATGCTCAGTCACGTGATCAGGGCCTGCTGAGCTGCGTGATTACTGTCTGCTCATCTGCTTGACAATTGCCAGCTGAGCTGCACGATTCCTGCCTGTCATCTGCTTGACAATTGCCAGCTGTGCTGCGTAATTCCTGCCTGCTCAGCTGCTTGATTATTGCCAGCTGAGCAGCATGATTCCTCACACCTGAGTTCCATGATTATTGCCTGCTGACTGTTTGATTCGTGCCTACTCAGCTCTTTGTTTATTGCCTCCAGAGGCACATGATCAGTGTATGATAGCAAACATGATCAGCGCATGATCAGTCACATGATCAGCGCCATTAAGTCACGTGATCACTACATGATAGTCATGTGATCAGTCCATGCTCAGTCACGTATCAGTGCATGATCAGCCACGTGATCAGTGCATGATCTGTCACAAGATTAGTGTATGATCATCCACGTGATCAGTGCATGGGCAGTCATGTGATCAGTGCATGATATAGACGTGATCAGTGCATGATCAGTCTCGTGATCAGTGCATGATAGCCACGTGATCAGTGCATGATCAGTCACCTGATGGGTGTATGATCATTCACGTGACCTTTACATGGTAGCTACATGATCATTGCATGATCAGCCACGTGAGCAGTGCATGATAGCCACGTGATCAGTGCATGATCTGTCGCATGATCAGTGTATGATCATTCACGTGACCAGTGCATGGTAGCTACGTGATCTTTGCATGATCAGCCACGTGATCAGTTCATGATAGCCACGTGATCACTGCATGATCAGTCACCCGTGATCAGTGCATGATCAGTCATGTGAACAGTACATGGTAGTTGCGTGATCAGGGCATGATCAGCCACGTGAGCAGTGCATAGCCACGTGATCAGTGCATGATCAGACACGTGATCAGTGCATGATCAGTCACGTGATCAGTGCATGATCAGACATGATCAGTGCATGATCAGTCACGTGATCGTGCATGATCAGCCACGTGACCAGTGCATGGCGAGCTACGTGATCAGTGCATGTCCAGCCACGTGATCAGTGCATGATAGCTACGTGATCAGTGCATGATCAGTCACGTGATCAGTGCATGATCAGTTACGTGATCAGTGTATGATCAGCCACGTGATCAGTGCATGATCAGCCACATGATCAGTGCATGATCAATCATGTGATCAGTGCATGATCAGTCACGTGACCAGTACATGGTAGCACGTGATCATTGCCTGATCAGCCACGTGATCAGTGCATGATCATGATGATCAGTGCATGATAGCCACGTGATCAGTGCATGATCAGTCATGTGATAGTGTGTGATCAGCCACGTGATCAGTGCATGATAGCTACGTGATCAGTGCATGACAGCCACGTGATCAGTGCATGATCAGCCACGTGATCAGTGCATGATCAGTCACGTGATACAGTGTGATCAGCCACGTGATCAGTGCATGATGAGCCACGTGATCAGCGCATGATCAATTACGTGATCAGTGCACGATCAGTCACGTGACCAGTACATGGTTGCTAACGTGATCATTGCATGATCAGCCAGCTGAGCAGTGCATGATAGCCACGTGATCAGTGCATGATCAGTCACGTGATCAGTGCATGATCAGCCACGTGAACAGTGCATGATCATTTACGTGATCATTGCATGATCAGTCATGTTACCAGTACATGGTTGCTACGTGATCATTCCATGATCAGCCACGTGAGCAGTGCATGATAGCCACGTGATGTGTGCATGAGTCACGTGAGCAGAGTATGATCAGCCACGTGATCAGTGCATGATTCCACGTGATCAGTGCATGATAAGTCACGTGATCAGTGTGTGATCAGCCACGTGAACAGTGCATGCTCAGTCACGTGATCTGGGCCTGCTGAGCTGCGTGATTACTGTCTGCTCATCTGCTTGACAATTGCCAGCTGAGCTGCACGATTCCTGCCTGTCATCTGCTTGACAATTGCCAGCTGTGCTGCGAATTCCTGCCTGCTCAGCTGCTTGATTATTGCCAGCTGAGCAGCATGATTCCTCACACCTGAGTTCCATGATTATTGCCTGCTGACTGTTTGATTCGTGCCTACTCAGCTCTTTGTTTATTGCCTCCAGAGGCACATGATCAGTGTATGATAGCAAACATGATCAGCGCATGATCAGTACATGATCAGCGCCATTAAGTCACGTGATCACTACATGATAGTCATGTGATCAGTCCATGCTCAGTCACGGTATCAGTGCATGATCAGCCACGTGATCAGTGCATGATCTGTCACAAGATTAGTGATCATCCACGTGATCAGTGCATGCAGTCATGTGATCAGTACATGATATAGACGTGAACAGTGCATGACCAGCCTCGTGATCAGTGCATGATAACCACGTGATCAGTGCATGATCTGCCGATCAGTGCATGATCAGCCACGGATCAGTGCATGATCAGCCACGTGATCATGTGTGATCAGCCACGTGATTAGTGCATGATGAGCCACGTGATCAGTGCATGATCAGTCACGTGATCAGTGCATGATCAGTCACGTGATCTGTGCATGGTTGCTACGTGATCAGTGCATGATCAGCCACGTGATCAGTGCATGATAGCCACGTGATCAGTGCATGATCAGTCACGTGATCAGTGCATGATCAGCCACGTGATCAGTGCATGATCATTTACGTGATCAGTGCATGATCAGTCACGTGACAGTACATGGTAGCTACGTGATCATTGCATGATCAGCCACGTGATCAGTGCATGATAGCCACGTGATGTGTGCATGAGTCACGTGATCGGTGCATGATCAGCCACGTGATCAGTGCATGAGTGCCACGTGATCAGTGCATGATAGTCACGTGACAGGTGTGTGATCAGCCACGTGAACAGTGCATGTTCAGCCACGTGATCAGTGCATGATAGCCACGTGATCAGTGCATGATCAGTTACGTGATCAGTGTATGATCAGCCACGTGATCAGTGCATGATCAGCCACGTGATCAGTGTATGATCAGCCACGTGATCAGTGCATGATATCCAAGTGATCAGTGCATGATCATCACGTGATCAGTGTGTGATCAGCCACGTGAACAGTGCATGCTCAGTCACGTGATCAGGGCCTGCTGAGCTGCGTGATTACTGTCTGCTCATCTGCTTGACAATTGCCAGCTGAGCTGCACGATTCCTGCCTGTCATCTGCTTGACAATTGCCACCTGTGCTGCGTAATTCCTGCCTGCTCATCTGCTTGATTATTGCCAGCTGAGCAGCATGATTCCTCAGAGCTGAGTTCCATGATTATAGCCTGCTGACTGATTCGTGCCTACTCAGCTCTTTGTTCATTGCCTCCAGAGGCACATGATCAGTGTATGACAGCAAACATGATCAGCGCATGATCAGTCACATGATCAGCGCCATTAAGTCACGTGATCACTACATGATAGTCATGTGATCAGTCCATGCTCAGTCACGGTATCAGTGCATGATCAGCCACGTGATCAGTGCATGATCTGTCACATGATTAGTGTATGATCATTCACGTGATCAGTGCATGATCAGTCATGTGACCAGTGCATGATATAGACGTGAACAGTGCATGATCAGTCTCGTGATCAGTGCATGATAGCCACGTGATCAGTGCATGATCAGTCACCTGATCGGTGTATGATCAGTCACGTGACCTGTACATGGTAGCCACGTGATCATTGCATGATCAGCCACGTGATCAGTGCATGATAGCCACGTGATCACTGCATGATCAGTCACGTGATCAGTGCATGATCAGTCACGTGACCAGTACATGGTAGCTGCGTGATCATGGCATGATCAGCCACCGGATCAGTGCGTGATAGCCACGTGATCAGTGCATGATCAGACACGTGATCAGTGCATGATCAGTCACGTGATCAGTGCATGATCAGCCACGTGATCAGTGCATGATCAGGCACGTGATCAGTGCATGTCCAGCCAAGTGATCAGTGCATGATAGCCACGTGATCAGTGCATGATCAGCCACGTGATCAGTGCATGATCAGTTATGTGATCAGTGTATGATCAGCCACGTGATCAGTGCATGATCAGCCACGTGATCAGTGCATGATCAATTACGTGATCAGTGCATGATCAGTCACGTGATCAGTACATGGTAGCCACGTGATCATTGCCTGATAAGCTACGTGATCAGTGCATGATAGCCACATGATCAGTGCATGATAGCCACGTGATCAGTGCATGATCAGTCATGTGATACGTGTGTGATCAGCCACGTGATCAGTGCATGATCAGCCACGTGATCAGTGCATGACAGCCACGTGATCAGTGCATGATGAGCCACGTGATCAGTGCATGATCAGTCACGTGATACATGTGTGATCAGCCACGTGATCAGTGGGATCAATTACGTGATCAGTGCATGATCAGTCACGTGACCAGTACATGGTTGCTACGTGAACGTTGCATGATCAGCCACGTGAGCAGTGCATGATAGCCACGTGGTCAGTGCATGATCAGTCACGTGATCAGTACATGATCAGTCACGTAAACAGTGCATGATCATTTACGTGATCTTTGCATGATCAGTCAATACACAGTATATGGTTGCACGTGATCATTCCATGACAGCCACGGAGCAGTGCATGATAGCCACGTGATGTGTGCATGAGTTACGTGAGCAGAGTATGATCAGCCACGTGATCAGTGCATGAGTGCCACGTGATCAGAGCATGATATGTCACGTGACAGGTGTGATCAGCCACGTGAACAGTGCATGTTCAGCCACGTGATCAGTGCATGATAGCCACGTGATCAGTGCATGATCAGTTACGTGAGCAGTGTATGATCAGCCACGTGATCAGTGCATGGTCAGACACGTGAACAGTGTATGATCAGCCACGTGATCAGTGCATGATATCCAAGTGATCAGTGCATGATCATCACGTGATCAGTGCATGATCAGCCACGTGAACAGTGCATGCTCAGTCACGTGATCTGGGCCTGCTGAGCTGCGTGATTACTGTCTGCTCATCTGCTTGACAATTACCAGCTGTGCTGCGTAATTCCTGCCTGCTCAGCTGCTTGATTATTGCCAGCTGAGCAGCATGATTCCTCTCACCTGAGTTCCATGATTATTGCCTGCTGACTGTTTGATTCGTGCCTACTCAGCTCTTTGTTTATTGCCTCCAGAGGCACATGATCAGTGTATGATAGCAAAAATGATCAGCGCATGATCAGTCACATGATCAGCGCCATTAAGTCACGTGATCATTACATGATAGTCATGTGATCAGTCCATGCTCAGTCACGGTATCAGTGCATGATCAGCCACGTGATCAGTGCATGATCTGTCACAAGATTAGTGTATGATCATCCACGTGATCAGTGCACGGGCAGCCATGTGATCAGTGCATGATATAGACGTGATCAGTGCATGATCAGTCTCGTGATCAGTGCATGATAGCCACGTGATCAGTGCATGATCAGTCACCTGATGGGTGTATGATCATTCACGTGACCTGTACATGGTAGCTACATGATCATTGCATGATCAGCCACGTGAGCAGTTCATGATAGCCACGTGATCACTGCATGATCAGTCACATGATCAGTGCATGATCAGTCACGTGACCTGTACATGGTAGCTTCGTGATCATTGCATGATCAGCCACGTGAGCAGTGCATGATAGCCACGTGATCAGTGCATGATCAGTCACGTGATCAGTGCATGATCAGTCACGTGATCAGTACATGGTAGCTGCGTGATCATGCATGATCAGCCACGTGATCAGTGCATGATAGCCACGTGATCAGTGCATGATCAGCCACGTGATCAGTGCATGATCAGTCACGTGATCAGTGCATGATCAGCACGTGATCAGTGCATGATCAATCACGTGATCAGTGCATGATCAGCCACGTGATCAGTGCATGATCAGGCACGTGATCAGTGCATGATCAGCCAAGTGATCAGTGCATGATCAGCCACGTGATCAGTGCTGTCAGATCAGTCACGTGATCAGTGCATGACTGTGCTGCAGATCATGCATGATCAGCCACGTGATCAGTGCATGATCAGCCACATGATCAGTGCATGATCACCACGTGATCAGTGCATGATCAGTCACGTGATCAGCATGATCAGCCACGTGATCAGTGCATGATCAGCCACGATCAGTGCATAGCCACGTGATCAGTGCATGATCAGCCACGTGATCAGTGCATGATCAGTCACGTGATAGTGTATGATGTGTCAGTGGATCAGTGCATGATATCCACCTGATCAGTGCATGACAGCCACGCGATCAGTGCATGAGAGCCACGTGATCAGTGCATGATCAGTCACGTGATCATGTGTGATCAGCCACGTGATCAGTGCATGATGAGCCACGTGATCAGTGCAGGATCAATTACGTGATCTGCATGATCAGTCATGACCAGTACATGGTTGCTACGTGATCATTGCATGATCAGCCACGTGAGCAGCATGATAGCCACGTGATCAGTGCATGATCAGTCACGTGATCAGTGCATGATCAGTCACGTGACAGTGCATGATCAGCCACGTGATCAGTGCATGATCAGTCACGTGACCAGCAGGCATGCCACGTGATCAGTGCATGACAGTCACGTGATCAGTGCATGATAGCCACGTGATCAGTGCATGATCAGTTACGTGAGCAGTGTATGATCAGCCACGTGATCAGTGCATGAGTGCCACGTGATCAGTGCATGATCAGTCACGTGATCAGTGTGTGATCAGCCACGTGAACAGTGCATGCTCAGTCACGTGATCTGGGCCTGCTGAGCTGCGTGATTACTGTCTGCTCATCTGCTTGACAATTGCCAGCTGAGCTGCACGATTCCTGCCTGTCATCTGCTTGACAATTGCCAGCTGTGCTGCGTAATCCTGCCTGCTCAGCTGCTTGATTATTGCCAGCTGAGCAGCATGATTCCTCACACCTGTGTTCCATGATTATTGCCTGCTGACTGTTTGATTCGTGCTACTCAGCTCTTTGTTTATTGCCTCCAGAGGCACATGATCAGTGTATGATAGCAAACATGATCAGCGCATGATCAGTCACATGATCAGCGCCATTAAGTCACGTGATCACTACATGATAGTCATGTGATCAGTCCATGCTCAGTCACGGTATCAGTGCATGATCAGCCACGTGATCAGTGCATGATCTGTCACAAGATTAGTGTATGATCATCCACGTGATCAGTGCACGTGCAGTCATGTGATCAGTGCATGATATAGACGTGAACAGTGCATGATCAGTCTCGTGATAAGTGCATGATAGCCACGTGATCAGTGCATGATCAGTCACCTGATGGGTGTAGTGATCATTCACGTGACCTGTACATGGTAGCTACGTGATCATTGCATGATCAGCCACGTGAGTAGTTCATGATAGCCACGTGATCAGTGCATGATCAGTCACGATCAGCATGATCAGTCATGGACCAGCAGATGAAGGCGTGATCATGGCATGATCAGCCACGTGAGCAGTGCATGATAGCCACGTGATCAGTGCATGATCAGTCACGTGATCAGTGCATGATCAGTCACGTGATCAGTGCATGATCAGACACGATCAGTGCATGATCAGTCACGTGATCAGTGCATGATCAGCCACGTGATCAGTGCATGATCAGGCACGTGATCAGTGCATGTCAGCCAAGTGATCAGTGCATGAGCCACGTGATCAGCATGATCAGCCACGTGATCAGTGCATGATCAGCCACGTGATCAGTGCATGAGCACCATGATCAGTGCATGATCAGCCACGTGATCAGCATGTTGCCACGACATCAGCCACGTGATCAGCCACGTGATCGTGCATGATAGCCACGTGATCAGTGCATGATAGCCACGATCAGTGCATGATCAGTCATGTGATAATGCGGTGATCAGCCACGTGATCAGTGCATGATCAGCCACGTGATCAGTGCATGCTGTGCCACGTGATCAGCGATCAGAGCCACGGATCAGTGCATGATCAGTCACGGAGTGTGATCAGCCACGTGATCAGTGCATGATGAGCCACGTGATCAGTGCATGATCAATTGATGAGTGCATGATCAGCCACGTGACCAGTACATGGTTGCGACGTGATCATTGCATGATCAGCCACGTGAGCAGTGCATGATAGCCACGTGATCAGTGCATGATCAGTCACGTGATCAGTACATGATCAGTCACTGCGTGATCAGTGCATGATCATTCACGTGATCTGTGCGATTACGCCACGTGATCAGTCACGCATGCATATGGTTGCCACGTGATCATTCCATGCACAGCCACGTGATCAGTGCATGATAGCCACGTGATGTGTGATGATCGAGTTACGTGAGCAGAGTGCATGATCAGCCACGGA